>NC_064286.1:16385396-16526649 GCF_019186545.1 Solanum stenotomum | reverse complement strand
GAGATGGGGTAAAAAATAAAAATTTGAAATTAATATTTTTTTTAAAAAACGTACTTAATTTTTTTTTGGGGGAGCTAATGTGGGGGGTCGCAAGTGGGGGGCGGGGGGCTGGGGTGAAAAATAAAATTTGGAAATATTTTTTTAAAAACAAACTTTAGATTTATTTATTTGTTTGGGGAGGGGGTGGACGTGGGGCTGGCCGCGGGGGGGATGGGGGGGGGGGAGTTCTACTAGCAACACATACTCAATACACAACAACATGGGAAAAATCAATCATATAAACTTATTTTCTTTCAAAATACAAGTTTTTAATGAACATGCATAATCACAATGAATTCGTGGAAACACATAAGACACATGACTCCAAAACAAAGGACAACCCAGAGAAAACTCATTACCTCAAGCTAGAATAGGAGTAGAAGGAAAAATATGTGGATATTAGAACTTTATATTGGCCTAGGACTCCCAAGTATCACCCTCAACTAATTGATTCCTCTACAATACTTTCACGGAAGCTATTTCCTTGTTTCTCAATCTCTTGGCTTGCCAGTCTAGAATCTCTACCAGAACTTCCTCATAAGAAAGACTTTCATCAACTCCCAACCCTTCTAGGGAAACTATGGATGTCGGATCTCCAATACACTTCTTAAGCATAGGCACATGGAAAAACGGATGCACTGATGCCAACTAATTTGGCAAATCTAGCTCATAGGCAACCTTTCCAACACGTCTTAAAATTTGATATGGGCCTAAATACTGGGGACTAAGCTTCCCCTTCTTACCAAACCTCATTGCATACTTCATGGGTGATATTTTCAAGTAAACCCAATAATTAACAGCAAACTCTAGATCCCTTCTTCTCACATTAACATACTACTTTTGTCTACTTTGAGTCATTTTCAACTTTTCCCTGATGAGCCAACCTTTATCCATGGCCTCTTGCACCAATTAAGGACCTATGAGGGAAACTTCACCCACATAAAAACAACCTATTGGTGACCTACACCTCCTACCATATAGGGCCTCAAATGGAGCCATATCAATACTCGAGTGATAGCTAGTATTGTAGGTAAACTCAATCAAAGGAAAATGGTCATCCCAATTACCCTTAAAATCAATCACACAAGCCCTTAACATATCTTCCAATGTTTGGATAGTACGCTCCGCTTGCCCATCGGTTTGGGGATGAAAGGTCGTGCTAAGCTTAACCTTAGTTCTAAGACCCTTTTCGAATGACTTCCGAAATTAAGAATTGAATTGGGTACCACAAACGGAAATATGGACAAAAGATCTCTCTGCAACTTTACCATTTCTCTCAAGTAAAGCTTGGCATAGTCCTCAACTGAATAAGAAACTTTAACGGGAAGGAAATGAGCCGATTTTGTCATCCGATCTACTATAACCCAAATCAAATTATGTTGTTGCCGGGTGCGAGGCAAACCAACAATAAAGTCCATGTTCAAATCTTCCCACTTCCAAGTAGGAATGCTAATTTCTTGGGACAAACCTCCCGGTTTTTGATGCTCAACCTTTACTTGTTGGCAATTTGGACACTTAGCCATAAATCCCGTAATATATTTCTTCATCCCATTCAGCCAAGAGACCTCATTTAAATCACGGTACATCTTGGTGGCTCCCAGGTGAATATAATATGGCAAATATATGGGCTTCTGTCAAAATTCTTTACCTTAAGTCAACAATATTCGGAACACACAAACGACCTTGGTATCTAAGTACACCATCTCCCCCTTGGGAAAAAGCCTCTATGAATTTCTTGAGAACCGCCTCTTTTAATTCTACAAAGATTGGATCAAGACTTTGCTTGGCTTTCACTTCCGCCACATAAGACGATTCGGAACAATTGTGAACCATAACACCGCCATTGGTGGAGCCCACTAGTTGAACACCTAACCGAGCCAATCTATGAACATCTCGAACCAACTCTTTCTTTCCTTCTTCATTATGAGCAACACTACCCATAGACAACCGACTAAGAGCATCTGCTACCACATTAGCTTTACTGGGGTAATAAAGGACACTCATGTCACAATCCTTGAATAACTCAAGCCACCTTCTATGGCAAAGATTTAAAGTTTTTTATTAAACACATATTGCAAAGTCTTATGGTTGGTAAGCACACCTACATGAACTCCATACAGATAGTGTCTCGAAATATTTAGGCAAATACAACCGCCGCTAACTAAAGGTCATGTGTAGGATAATTCTTCTCATGGATTTTAAGTTGTCTTGAGGCATAGGCAATAAATTTCCCATTTTGCATAAGCACACAACCTAGGCCAATTATCCAGGAATCACAATAAACGACAAAACCATCCATCCTTTCCGGTAAGGTTAACACCAGAGCGGAAGTAAGTTTATCCTTCAACTCTTAGAAACTCTTTCCACACGCTTCGGACGACACAAACATAGCCTTCTTTTGTGTCAAAGCCGTCAAAGGAGAGGCAATTGATGAGAAACCCTCAACAAACCTTCTTTAGTAACCGGATAAACCCAAGAAAATTATAATATCTGAGGGAGTTAGAGGTCTAGGCCAACTCTTGACCGCATCTGTCTTCCTAGGATCTACAAAATACCCTTACTCGAAACAATATGACCAAGGAAAACTACGAACCTTAACCAAAATTCACACTTGCTAAACTTTGCAAAAAGTTGTTTGTCTTAACGAACTTGCAATATGAACCTCAAATGGTCAACATGCTAATTCTCACTCCTTGAATAGATCAAAATATCATCGATTAACACAATCACAAACATGTTAAGGTATTGTCTAAAAACCCTATTCCTAAAGTCCATAAATGTCGTTGGAGTATTAGTCAACCCAAATGACATTACTAGAAACTCATAATGACCATACCGAGTTTGAAAAGCCATATTTGGAATGTCATCATCTTTCACTCTCTATTGGTGATAACCCGATCAAAGATCAATCTTAGAGAAATAACTTGATCCTTGAAGTTGGTCAAACAAAGAATCTATTCTTGGGAGACGATACTTATTCTTAATGAAAACCTTGTTCAACTGTCGATAATTAATACACATACGAAGAGAACCATCTTTTTTTCTAACAAACAAAACTGAAGCACCCCATGAAAAAATACTAGGTCGGATGAAACCCTTATCTAGAAAATCTTTTAGTAGTTGTTTCATCTCCTTAAGTTCTACCGGAGCTAGGATGAAGATAAATAGGTTGCGTATCTGGGAGAAGGTCAATACCGAAGTCTACTACCCACTCGGGAGAAATATTAGGTAGGTCACCAGGAAACACTTTCGGAAAGTCATTTACAACGTGGATCGACTCAAGAGAAGGGGTTTCAGAATCTACATTCCTCACCTTAACTTGATGATAAATGCAACCCGCAGAAATCATCTTTCTAGCTTTAAGATAAGAAACAAACTAATCCTTAGGCATAGAATATCCCCCGTTCCAGTCAAGGATTGGCTCATTTGGTAACTGAAACTTGACTACACGGGTTCTACAATTGATGAAAGCATAACAAGTGTGCAGCCAATCCATACAAAGAATAACATCAAAATCTAACATATCAAGCTCTATCAAGTCAACAAGAGTAACTCTATGGGACAAGGAACGAGAAACTTTCTATAGACTATCTAAGCCACAATAGAATCACCAACATGAGTAGAGACATAAAATCCTTCTAACAACACGTTAGGGAGCACATCAAGCCTCATAGCCACATATGGCATCACAAAAGACAAGGAAGAACTTGGATCAAGTAAGCATACACATCAAGTTGGAAAGCATTCAACATACGAGTAACCACATTGGGATAACTCTCTTTTTCACCTCAAGTCCGAAGTGAATAGAAACGGTTTTGCTTAGGAACATTGGAACCCGAACCACAAAGAGGATCTTGCTTTCCCTCTGTTCCTTTAGCCGTAAGCTTTGCACAATCCCTCATTTTGTGACCATTTTTACCACAACCATAACAACCATCCATTCCAACTAGGCACTTACCCTCAGGCTTCCTTTAACACTTAGTACAAGTAGATATGGGCAACGAAGATCCACTACCATTACCCCCTTGAGGCTTAGGGTTAAACACCCTATCTTTGTTGAACTTAGGAGAAGCGTTGGAGGAACCTTGGATGGAAAACCTTTGTCGAAATCTTGGTCGACCTTGTCCATCTGACCTTGCATATAAGAAATTTTCATCACCAAGCTCAGCCCTTTTTGTCTCCCTAGACTTTTCCTTAAGTTTTTCCTCCTCAATTTGTTGTGCATGCAACATAAGATGAGATATGTCCATGTCATGAATGAGCATGACGGTTCGGCACTTATTAACCACCATTTCGGACACACCCGATATAAACTTACCCATCCTAGCCCTTGAATCAACAACCATTGTTGGAGCATACTTGGAAAATTGAATGAACTTTAGAGCATATTCTTTCACAATCATACTTCATTTTCGAAGGTTAATAAATTCAAGCACCTTGGCTTCTCTCATATCAATGGGAAATAACCTATCAAGAAAAGCAGCCTTAAATTTCTCCTAATCAAGAGGACCCACATCTTTCGGTCTCTCTTCCTTCCATTGATTATACCATATTTGATCCACACATTTCATTGGTAAGCGACCATCTCTCCCTTTTTCACCGGCGTAACTCCTATGATCATTAAAACCATATAGACCTCATAAATAAATTCTTGAGGATATTCCTCAACCTTGGAACCATTAAACTCCAGAGGGTTCATCCTTGTGAAGTCCCTCACTTTTGAAGCCGCCATATTCCCACATTTCAGTTCACGGGAACCACTACCTCCCTAATTGCTTGGGCCATCATAGCTTGGGCAAATACATGAAAAGAAACCCTAAGCTCCGCATTTGACACTAGTTCAGCCAAAGTATCAACCGAAACTTGACGAGCTTGGTGAGAAGCTTCTTGTTCATCATTCTTCCTCGCATTCCTTGTAGCACTTTTCGAGTAGCCATATCCTGAAGAACATATGATAAGGATTATGAGAGAAACCTTGTAGAGTTAAACTCTACCGCACGACTTAAGAGTAATGAAAGAAGTATAGTTTCCTTATCATTTTATAGCCTCTCATTCATTAATGAGACACGCTTTACACTTATGAACAAGTCTCTACTAGACATGGCTTATGAGACATCCTAGGACGATTCTAAACTTGTGCTCTTATTACTAAGTTAGTCACGACCAAAGGGTACCCCGTAGATATAACATGGCATATAAAACCCCGAAGGACTCCCTAAAAGCCACTTAGATCTCATAACATAAGAAATAGAACAATACGAGTAAAACAATAGTCTAAGTCGAAAACACTTTATCAAAGCAAAGCGGAAGTCTAATACACTTGTCTCATCATAGCCATCTAATACTTATAGAATGAAATTGGACCTAGCCCATACATCATTTCAAAAATAGAAATACATGAAGGAAACTAAAAAACAAAAAAACCATCCTCGAAGCATGAGGACTCAACAAAGCTTGAGAATATCTCAAAGCAACCTCTAGCCACGAAACGGATGACCCTGACTGTTGGACCTTACATTTTGGAAAACTGTAGGCAAGAGTATGCTTTAGTACAAAACAATAAACCAAGTATGATAACCTTCCATAAAAAAATTGAAACATGCTAAAAGGGACATTTCATTTCATGACATGGAATTCATCAAGCTAAAACATTATAATAAAGAGTTAGAAAACACAAGTCAAAACATCATGGTAAATGCAAGCTAACTACATCTCTAAAATGTTTGAACTTATAAGTGATACTTCTTGAAGTAACCTTAGTTCATTATTACTTGTGGGGAATTAGCCTTAACTGACATAGAGACCATGTGAGCTATGCATGATCCCCTGACGTCTCCCACACCGAAAAGAGGTGTCCTACTTGCCAAGGTAGAACCATGGACTTCTAGCTTAAGTGGATCCACTAGATTATCAACCTATGGGGGCACATAGTTAAGGGATAAGGATATTTCTACTAGAAACCCGAACTCTACGCTGGAGAGCTTTCATCTCATGACATTGCTTCTAGAAACCCGACCTCTACACAGGAGAGCTTCCATCTCGTAATCAATATCCTCTCGGTTCTAAGCATAAATCCCATGGAATAGTCATATCTTACTTGACTTCAATATTCATGGGAAGGTTCCCTTGGACAACTAAACCAAGCTAGTTCATTAGGATAACTCTTACTCTTTGATTCAATTAGGTGAGAAAGTCTTTTATCCTAAGAATCCTTTCTATGTGATAAAACCTTTCACATCATGCTATTATGTGTTTATGAGAATATCCCTTCACAACACAACATCATCATTGGTACTTTACTCTCAAAGCATCCTTAATACATTTGCATAGATTTCATAAGAAAATGCATAAGGCCATAATTTACCTCTTGAGGTTCAAAACCCACGTTCAATCATCAACACTTATAAACATGGGTAATATATGGGTTTCATCATAAACACATGCAAAGCTTGCAATACATGCTCAATTTTATAAAACTCTTCCTTGAAAATCAAAATCTCACACCATATAATTCACAACTTAAAAACATGGGGATTACATGGGTTCATGGGGGTAATCACCATGAAATCATTGTAATTCATGAATTCATGCATAAGATATCATAATTCAATAATTTAAATCTACAATTTAGAGAACCCGTGATAATTAAAGAAAAACCCTAATTTAATTGGGGAATTCTTATCTTTGAAATTGAGGAAATTTGGAACTCCATGGATGTAAGGAATCCATGGATGAAAACTATCATATCTCAAAGACCAAAAATTAACTTTAATAGAGGAATTGAAGCTTTACCTTGATCCTAACTTGAATCCTTTCTTCTTATTCAAGTTTCTAGAGAGAGAAATATTTTAGGGAGGAAGATCTTTGGTTTTATTTTGGGTTTTGGAAATAATGACTTAAATGGGTGTGTTTTAGGGTTAAAAATTACTTATATAGAGGTCCTAGGCTTAGCAAAAATGACATAGTAATAATCTAATTAAAACCAGAAAATATCCTTAAGCCCTTAACCTTCAGTGATCTTCCCCACCCTTCACGAGTGGCTCCACGAGCCGTGGTGCCTACCACGAGCCATGGTCCCTCTCGTGATCATGATCCAGTAGCTAGTCCACCACCCCTCAATCTCTAATTGTCTAAGTCATCTTCACGAGCACTCTCACAACTAGGGGTAGCCTTCACGAGCTGTCAAGTGGCTCGTGGAAGTGCCTCTTGTTTAGGTTGCCTAGGGGGCATACTACCTAGCCACCCCCCCTCACCACAATATGTGGTCCCCACTATGAGGCGTGTAGGTGGTCGTGGGAGGTGAGACAACTTTGATAGCCACTGCTTGTGGTCTATGGGCACCAGCACGACTTGTGGTGCCCTTCACGACCTATGAGGACTTCCATGGATGGCGTCAAGGTCCAAATTCTAGCTTATGCCTTAACGCTTAGGCCCTAGCTTAGACTACTATATTCCAAGGTGTTACACATGGATAGGTTGGGTTATCTTCAATACTGTTAATCTTCTTTTGATCTCATAACACTAGGTCATGAAACCTCCTTTCAGTCTCATTGATGTGGTTTTCAATTTAGCCCACTACCTTGGATTTAAAATTAAGCATACCTAAATTGAAAACGTCAAACTAATTACCCACTCATTGGGCTCTTTAAAGCACCAATGAAAGATCGAAGCAAAAATAATGTAGCGCATCTTAATTCATGAGTTACACACATGGTAACATTTCAAATCCATAATTAATAGTTATAAAATAGAGTAATTCAATTGTCACGACCCAGGGGTGCACCGTAGATGTAACATGGCATACTTGACCCTGAAGGGGTTTCATACAATCCCTTAGCATATCATAACATAAGATAATAGAAAAGTGCAGAAATTTTAAAACTTTTTCCATAAAATCAAAGTCTTTATAAAAATAAAGCGGAAGTCTTACTACACTTGTGTGAAACAATCTAATACAACTTTGAATACTCTTGGGTCACATCCCATACAATAATCTTAAGACATGAAAATAAAAGACATAATGGAAATGGTGGTTTTATCCTCGATGCTGCGAGGACTCACCAAGTCTTCAACTCCTTGCACTTCTAGGATCCTATCTTCAATAATGGAACTCAAAGTGGCCGGACCCTACATTTTATAAGTATCTAGGCAAGAGTATGCGTTAGTACAAAATGTACTAAATATGTTAGCTAGCATAACATCATAAGAGCATAACAAAAGGGATAACTAACATAAACCATAAGTCATGAGCCTGGGAGGTAATATCATAATCATAATCATAATCTTAAACATAGACATAATATGAGTATAAGTCAACATAAGGGAAAATCCAACAACATTGGAGATACCACATATTCATAAATATAATCCATAATATAGGAGAAACTTCATAAGTAACCTTCAAGTCATACTTGTGCAATGCATCGATGAAACCCCATAATCCCACCTAGGCTAAGTAGAACTTTTAGGCCATCATACCTCTTTATCATCTTTTGATCTCATTATTAGCTTACTTCTCATAAACAAGGGAATCTCTCACCTTTAGCCAAACATAACATGGAAGGCAACAATCCATCAAAACATACATCATATAAAAGAAATACTTCTTAGGTACCCTTAAGTCATACTTGTGCAATGCATGGATAAGACCCCATAATCCTACCGAAACTAAGTAATGCTTTAGGTCATCTTACTCATACTTCTTGATTGGAAACTAGGCCCTCTATTTAAACCTTAGAACACAATGAGCTAGTTCCTTAAGCACATCTTACTTCATTATTAGGTTGAACCCTATGAGATACTTCTTTAAGCATGGCTAAGTTCCTTATTAAGATGGACCCAATGAGATACTTCTTTAAGCATGTCTAAGTCCATTATTATCTTTAACATTAGGAGCTACTTCACTAAGCATTCCATATTTCATTAATTCTTTTGAACACTTGGAGATACCGTTTCAAGTATGTCTTAGTCCACTGGATACGGAGATTTCTACTAGAAACCCGAACTCCACTAGGTTAAGGAATCCATCTCATGAGACCTAACTTTGGGAAAACCCAAAATCTACTATGTGAAATTTTCTCCTTTAACTTGGATAGTCCTCACATCAACTAGGTGTGGTTCTCCTCTCAAATTGAAGCCTGGACCCTACCGTGTGTGACTCTCCATCTCATTGTCAATATCCATTTGGGGCCAAGCATACACCCCTAGATTCATTATTAAGCCTTGGTTACCATTCATGCCTAATGGAAGAATGTCCTTGACAATCAATCCATGTTCAAGTGATTCTATCACTTTATACACTCAAGCACTCATAAAATAGATTAGGTGAGTTTAGGCCTTTCAACAAAATTCTATCCTTTAATCTACTTTTCTCATATAAAATTTACTCCCAAATCCTTAACATACATAATTCATCCTATTAGCTTTACCTTCAAAACCCTAGTGACCATCATTCATGATTACTAGCCATACTCTCAAAGCTTTACCTCTTACAATATTCATACATACCTTGATCACAAGACATTCTAGTCACAAGCCTTATCTTTAAGCAATTATAGCCAAAATTCATCATATAGATTCAATTCTCAATCATTACTAGTCATGATCCATCATATATACTACATTTTAATTCAATTCATATTTACATGCTTCTATTCTTCAACAATTACTATACATGACATCAATTCTAGAAGATTACCTATGAATCCTCAATTTCACTTCACAAAACATCAATCCATTTTCTTCAATTACATCAATTGGACTAGGGTTAACCATGGAAAACATGTAATATCATCATAATAGAATTATTCAATACTTAATCAATCATAAAAACTATTATCCACTCAATTGGAAACTTACGCAACTTAACCCTCAATATTGGAAGGAACCCTAACTTGAATTGGGGATTTCATCTTCAAAATTGGGGGAATTCTAGGGGGCTCCATGGATGGAAAAATCCATGGATAAATAATCTAACATACATTGATTATAATGCCCTACCAAGCTTGTAACAATGGAGTCTTGGCCTATCTTGAACCCTTCTTCTTCTTCTTCTTCTTCTTCTACTAGAGAGAGAATTTCATGGAGGGAATTAGGTTCTTTTTGGTGAATTGGAAGAATGACTTAATTGACTTAGTTCAGGGGTCTAATATCTTTATATAGGTGGCCTAAATACTAATAAAATGACACCACTTAATAACTACTTAATTCTAGAACCTTCCCTTAACCCCAAACTTAAATCGACTTAAGCTTCACTGCCCCCAACCCACGAGACCACATCTGCGGGTCGTGGGTCCACCCATGGTTAGTGCTGGTCAGCCATGGATGGGGTACTGGAAGTCCTCATTTTGGGGTCTTGACCCACGAGACCATCCATGGGGCATGGGTCCCCTCGTAGGTGGACTGCCTTGAGGCAGATTCTAGGGCTGTTTTAGGGTGGTTTCTAGGGTCCTCTTCAAGGACCCTTGGTTGGTCCTTGGGGGGTCGTACCTTGATGTTCTAATCCTAAACCCTTCATTCTAAGTACGTGAAGTCAATTATACGACTCTAACCCTCACATTAAGCTCTAGTTGACCTATTAAACTATGAGGTGTAACAATATCTCCCCTTTGGGGAGATTCGTCCTTCAATGACACTCTAGGCACTTCTTAAGGTCACAACTCTAGACTAGCAACCCATCATGCATGAAATTCATCTAAATGCATATAAACAAAGAAGGAATTTCATCTCTAAGCTAAACATATTTGATGCAACACAAGGAAGTAGGAACTGCATCTATCAACCCAAGATGCATGAAATTCTATATCTACTCATGCTCAACATACACTCATGGAGCCTATATGCACTTTATTCTCCAAATTATTTATTCAAGAAGGAATCTTTCAACTCCAAACTAAGTCATGCTCATTAATTCATCGAATGAAGTCTATAGGCAACTCATACTCAATGCACTAAAACATGAGGAAATAATCATATAAACTCATTTTCTTTTAATCATTAGCTTTCATACACATGCATCATACAAGGAATAATGGCAACACATAGACACACAATGACCTTGCTATCTAAGCATGCCATCTCCCCTTGAGAGTAAGCCTAAATCGACTTTCTAAGCACTATTCATACAAGAGACAACTTAAAAGTCTAACATATCAAGTTACAAATTACCAAACAATATCGGAAGCTAATAAAACATAAAACACGTACTAGTCGCAACATTAGGACGTCACTCTTGATCATTTTTATCTTGGAGGACATAGAACCTATTCTTCTTTTGAACAATCTCATCTGAACCACTAGAAGCAACTTGCTTATCCTCCCTTCCCTTAGCCTTTAGCACTGGGCAATCTCTCATTTTATGCCCATTTTTCCCACAACTATAACAACCATTCATGTCGGCTAGGCACTTACCATAATGATTCCTCCCACATTTGGTGCAAGTAGGATTAGGTAATGGAGACCTACTACCTTTATCTTGGATAAACCTAGGGGTATAAGGGGAATCTTGACCATAATATCTTTGTTTGACCCTAGGTCGACCTTGTCCCTCGGGCTTTGCATTAGAAAAGTTCCCATTATTGGTCCTAGCTCTCTTCATATCCCTATTCTTCTTCTTGAGTTTTGACTCCTCAATTTGTTGAACGTACACCATAAGCATTGATATATCCATGTCATAGAGGAACATTGTCGTATGACATTATTCTTCAACCAAGTCAGACACACCTGTCAAAAACATACTTATCATATCTCTCTAATCCGATACCATAGATGGATCAGACTTGGATAGTTGAGTGAATTTCAAGGCATAATCCTTAACACTCATGCTACCTTGCTTAAGGTTAATGAATTCTCCACCTTAGCTTCCCTCAACTTTCGGGAAAAAAACATATCAAGAAATGCTAGTTTTAACACTTCACACTTTATTGGGCCTACTCCTACCGGCCTTGTATCTTTCCATTGCTCATACCATATTTCAGCAACATCCCTTAATTAGTAAGCGGCTAGCTCCACATTTTCTACCCAAGTCAACCCCATGATAGCAAGTACTTTATAAACCTCATCTATAAACCCCTTAGGATCCTCTTCCACCTTGGAGTCATAAAACTCCGCAGGATTCATCCTTATAAAATCCCTTACCCTAGAAGCAGCCATACCCACTATTGGATTCACTGGAGCTACTACCTCACTATTCATTTGTGTCGTCATGGCTTGGGCCTACGTTTGTATTGCCGACCTAAACATCGCATTTGTGACATTCTCCTCCCTAGGTTTAATCGGAGCTTGAGGAAGAGCTTGGGGAGGAACTTGGAGAGGAACCTCTTGCTCCACTTTGTCTTCTTAATTCCGCCTAACATTTTCCCTTGTATTAACCATATCCTAAAAACCATAGGATACGGATTAGGAGAAAGACCTAATAGAGCTAAACTATATGGCACAACTTAGAGAATGAAGAAATGAGATTTCTTAATCATCTAATAGCTTCCCATTCATAAATGTGGCATGCTTCACACTTATGAACAAGACTCTACTAGACGTGCTTTTGAGACAATCCTAGAATCATTCAAAAACCTTGTGCTCTGATTACCAAGTTTGTCACGACCCAGGGGTGCACCCTAGATGTAACATGGTGTACTTGACCCCGAAGGGGTCTCATACAAACCCTTAGCATATCATAACATAAGATAATAGAAAAATGTGGAAATGTTAAAACAGTTTTCCATACAATCAAAATCATTATAAAAACAAAGAGGAAGTCTTCCTACATTTGTATGAAACCATCTAATACAACTTTGAATACTCTTAGGTCACAGCGCTTACAATTGACTCAAGACATGAAAATAAAAGACATAAAGGAAATGGTGGCTTTATCCTCGATTCTATGAGGACTCACCAAGTTTTCAACTCCTTGCACTTCTAGAAACATTATCTTCAAGAATGGCCCTTAAAGTCACCACACCCTACATTTGATAAGAATGTAGGCGAGAGTATGCGTTAGTAGACAATGTACTAAATATGTTAGCTAGCATAACATCATAAGAGCATAACGACAGAGTTAGAAAACATAAAACATAAGTCATGAGCCCACGAGGTAATAACATATTCATAAGCATAATCTCCAACATAGACATAATATGAGTATAAGTTTACATAAGGAATAATCCAACAACATACGAGATACCACATATTCATAAACATAATCCATACTCAAATCCTCTTAACATAGGAGAAACTTCATAACTAACCTTCAAGTCATACATGTGCAATGCATAGATGAGACTCCATAATCCCACCTAGGCTAAGTAGTACTTTTAGGCCATCATACCTCGTTATCATATTTTGATTTCATTATAGCTTACTTCTCATAGACAAGGGAAACTCTCACCTTTAGTCAAACATAACATGGAAGGAAACTATAGCAACAATCCTTCAAAACATACATCATATAAGAGAAACACTTCTTAGGTAACCTTAAGTCATACTTGTGCAATTTATGGATAAGACCCCATAATCCTACCAATACTAAGTACTCATATAGGTTACCTTACTCATACTTCTTGATTGGAAACTAGTCCCTCTCTTTAAACCTTAGAACACTATGAGGTACTTCGTTAGGCACATCTTAGTTCATTATTAGGTTGAACCCAATGAGATACTTCTTTAAGCATGTCTAAGTTCCTTATTAAGATGGACCCTATGAGATACTTCTTTAAGCATGTCTAAGTCCATTGTTATCTTGAACACTAGGATATACTTCACTAAGAATGTCTTAGTTCATTAATGCAATTGAACACATGTAGATAGCATTTCAAGTATGTCTTAGTCCATTGGATAGGGAGATTGCTACTAGAAACCTAAACTCTACTAGGTGAAAGCTTACATCTCATGAGCCCTAACTTTTGGAAAACCCGGACTCTACTATGTGAGATTTCCCCCTTTAACTTGGATAGTCCTCACATCGACTAGGTGTGGTTCTCCTCTCAACTTGGAGCCCGGACCCTACCTTGTGTGACTCTCCATCTAATTTTCAATATCCATTTGGGGCCAAGCATACACCCCTAGATTCATTATTAAGCCTTGCTTAACATTCATGTCTCATGGAAGAATGTCCTTAACAATCAATCCATGTTCAAGTGATTCTATCACTTTATACACTCAAGCACTTATAAGGTAGATTAGGTGAGTATAGGCCTTTCACCACAATTCTATCCATTAATCTTCTATTCTCATATAGACTTTACTCTCAAAGCCTTAACATACATAATTTAACCTATTAGATTTACCTTCAAAGCCCTAGTGACCAACATTCATGACTACTAGCTTTACTCTCAAAGTTTTATCTCTTACAATCTTCATACATACCTAGATCACAAGACATTTTAGTCACAAGCCTTATCTTTAAGCAATTCTAGCCAAAATTCATCATATAGGTTCAATTCTCAATCATTACTAGTCATGATCCATCATATATACTACATTCTAAATCAATTTATATTTACATGCTTCTATTCTTGAACAATTACTATACATGACATCAATTCTAGAAGATCATCTATGAATCCTCAATTTCACTTCACAAGGCATAAACCCACATTCTTCAATTTCATCAATTAGACTAGGGTTAACCGTGGAAAACATGTAATATCATAATAATAGCATGATTCAATACTTAATTAGTCATAAACAAGTATTATCCACTCAATTAGAATCATACTCAACTTAACCCACAATATTGGAATGAAGCCTCCTTGTTATATGGTGGTTTCTAGGGTCCTCTTCAAGGACCCTTGGTTGGTTCTTCGTGAGTCGTACCTTGTCGTTCTAATCCTAAACCCTTCATTCTAAGTATGGGAAGTAAATTTTATGACTCCAACCCTCACGGTAAGATCTAGTGACCTACTAAACTATGAGGTGTAACATGAACCTACCCACTAAGTTAAATCAACACCTAACCCCATAATTACACCCCAAGAGATTAGAGTTTTCGCCACAAATCATAAAGTGTAGAGAACTTATACCTTGAATGAAAAAATTTGTGGGTAACATGAATTTGAACAATTACAATCAAGCCCACTTCGAATACAACTTCAATATATCAAATTCCAGATCAAAAATTAAAACCCCAATAACTAGAAGTGTTCTTCATTCAATAGGAAGCATTTCTCTCTCAAAAATATTTTGAAGGGACCCCCTTTTCTCTCTACTTTTGGAAATTTATAGTTTCACAATTTAGCCCAAAAGTCAATGCGCTACACACTCAGTGACGTTTGTCGGTCTCATCGAGCTCATTGGGTAAATCAACATTCGTGCTTCAGCTCCTCTTCTTCTTGCTCTATGCTTTTGGTGATTGAACCTTAGTCGTTGATCCTCTTTGAGATAGCTTTTCTCATTCGGTGAGTCACCAATTATCACCATTGCTCACCTTTTAAACCACCATTTTGTCACCCAGTACAGTAAAAAACAACAATATTCACCCTGTTCGCCTTTTCCATTAGGCGCATCACCATTTCTCTGTTAGTTAACTATCCAGCCTAAAGTAATTGGCTCAGTGCACTATCAATTTGGGTGATATTATACCCATTGGATGATCTATCCTTTTCATTAGGCGATCATATAATGTGGAGTTTACACTTCTTTTCATAATTTTGGGCCATTCTTTCACATATTCATCATTCCCTTATCGTTTAGCCTTCGTAGCCATAGATCATCAAAATATTATTATAGTAGGACAAAATTAGACATTGAGGACACTAATTATTGGGTTTAATATGACTCAAGTGAGTGCAGATCTACCACACATTAGAATGCATCCTTCAACTCTCCCTAGTTGGTGATAGAATCATGTAGCAACTCCTTCAACAATTGTCACAACCCAAGTGTATACCCCTACTGAGATACAGTACTTTGTGATCCTAGGCTAATTCTTGGCATACATATTAAAGCATGATAAAAGAAAACTAAGTGGAAGCTAGAATAAATAACTTAATAATAGAAATTAGAAAATCCACTAAACAAAATTTCTTCCATCTTAAATAAGTCTCTATTAGTTCAATTGAAAATGTAAGTGTGTTGGGACATCGCCCCAAGCTACCTCAAAACCAATGAAAGAATTAAGAAAATTTAGATACCTAAATTAATGGAGTCCCCAATTGAGGAGGACTCACCAAGTGCTAACTAAAAATGTTGCAACTTTACTAGCCATAAGTAAGAGTACAATCCCCAAAATCTACCTCATAAATAGATGCAATATAGAGAAATGTATGTGTCAGTACGTGCAATGTAATTAGAATGTAAGGGAAGTCACATACTCATATAAAGAAACATATGGAGGAAACAATGGAATAATGTTTATAAAATTTAAATTCATAATCGTAAATGAACTGAAAAGAAATAATTGGAATATAAGAATACATATTAGTTTGAAGGCCTTCTTTCAAAAACATATGCATAAAGATAAGTCTAAATAAGTAGCCTTCAATTATTATAGCATAAGTAATATACCTTAAATCAAGTAAAAGAAATATCATAAAAGATGCACAAACAAGGGAGTCTCGTATAACTGACTAATATCATTTGAGCTTATGAAGCAGAATCTATAATTCTTGTTGGATGGGTTGTCCTATACTTTTTTGTGCTATAGAACCTTATCATATCTTATGTGTATCAACTAGCATGAGCCACAAAGGGCTAAAAGTCAACCGTGAAAGTGGTGAAACACAATCCTACATTGCCACGTAGTAATGAAAGTTTAGTCTTTAAACCCACGTCCTCTTGATACTAACTAGTCCTCTTGGATATTTCAATGACATATGAATATTGAAGCTCACTACTTCGTCATTAACTCAAAACTTCAACTCGTTACCCTCCACTTCAACCAAAGCTTTGCATGTGTCGAAGAATTGTCTACCAAGAATAACCGGTATACCAATATCAATCTCACAATGAATCTCTACAAAATCAGCAAGGAACAAAAAATTGTCAACCTTCACCAAAACGTCATAGACCTTAGCATATCATGACATACGATTAATAGAAATGACGCAAAATTTAAAACTTTTCTTTACAATCAAAATCTTTTATAAAATCAAGAGAAAGTCTAGACATTTTCTCATTTAGCAATCTAATACAATCGAAATCTCAAATAGTACACAACCCTTACAATAGTTCTCAAAAGAATTACTAGAATGAAACTACTAAATGAAGATATTCGTCCTCGAATCTTGAGGACTGACCAATTAGTAAGAAGAATGACAAATTCCAAGCTTGAACCAATAGAAGATCACCTTTAGGAACCGAACCCTACACTTGTATAAAAATGTAGGAAATATGATTTAGTACAAGAATGCACTAAGTACGATAGCCCTGCATAAAAACCTTTAAAGCATGCAAACATGGACATTTTAGTTGAAACCATGCTATATGCCAATTTTGAACATCATCTTGGAAATAGTTGGAGAACGTAACTCATAAGGGAACTCAAGTAGTTCATCATAGCATAAAGGGTAACACCATAATCATAAGCATAGCCCCCAATGTAGACATAATGCAACCATCAATTACCATAGGACATAGTTCACATACCAAGATCATCTCATCATAATAGAACCATCACATAAGTAACCCTAAGTTATACTTTTGCAATGCATAGATAAAATCCCATAATTCCATCTACACTAAATACCACTTTTAGGCCACCATGCTCATGCTTACCATCATTTGGTCTCATCCATAGATAATACGCATAGAAAAGGAAACATTCATGTTCAATAACTCATATCAAGGAAAGCCACTAATAGCAACAATCCATATAAAGCATGCATAAATTCATAACTCCTCATATATAAGAGAAACACACCATGGCCACTCTCAAAGGCAACTTGTGCCATGTATGAATCATGTCCCATACCCCCACTCATACTAAGTAGAACCTCTTGAGGAACCATAGTACATAACTCATGTTCGTGTTCACAGTTCATGTTCTTGTTCATGGAGGGAAAATAGATTTAACCGACATAGACCATGTGAGCTACATGGAATCTGGTGTCATGTCCCACACCGAAAAAGATGTCATACTTGCCTAAGGTAGAACTATATGTATTATCTTTTAGGTGGATCCACTAGCGAAAGACCTATGAGGGCACATAGTTACGAGATATGGAGATTTCTTCTAGAAACCCCAAACTTATTGCATTGACGGGGGAGCTTCCAACTCATTAGATTACTTTAGAAAACTCGGCCTTCTGAATTGATGGAAGGGCCTCTACCTCATATTCTATTTCCACTCGGTGCCAAGCATTATTTTCAAAAATTATATGTTAAATCTTGAATTGAATTTACATGCATGAAGGAGTGTCTTACCCTCCATCCAACACAACTTATAAAAATAGCTCATAGATTCAATAGGTGAGAATATATTTTCATCACTAAAATCATCATTAATATGTGAGGAAAACTTTCACATTAAGATCATATGTTTTCATGAGAATAGAATTTCAATCAACACAAGAAGATTATCATGGCCATGGACATTTCATTCATAGTCATATGTAGAGGTGAATATGAAAAATAGCCTCTCAATTAACACCATAGATACATCAGAATAATGTTCATTCATGGAGTGTGTGTGTGTGTGATTGTCCTTCCAATGACACTACAACAACATTATCATCATAGACACTTCACTCTAAAAGTGTTCATAAAGCATGCACATAATATCTCAATCATGCATAATTCTCATAATTTGCATTCAAGGATCATATATCACATCAAATCAACACATCTAGCATTCATTATATTAGATATGGATATAATCACAACTCAAGTCATTCATTCATTTCATGCATCCAGTCACGTACTCATATTATAGGTCATGTGGGTAAAGTCTTTCCACAATAATGCCACATACAATTCAACACACATAATAGCTTCCTTCTTAGGGCCTTAACATTCATAGTTTATTCATATTAACTTTTACCCCTAAAGCCCTAGGATTCATGTTCATAATATATGCCTTACTATCAAGCAACACCTCACATGGCCATCATGTAAACCTAACTCTTAAGGTAAACTAACCACATGCTTCATTCTTAACCAATTATAGTCATATAATATCATGTAAGCTCAATTTCAATACTACTCAACCATGATCCATCATATAAGCCCTAACCTAATTCATTCATGTCTACAAGATCTACTTATAAGCAACTCCTATCAAGTCATCTAATCTAAGGCAATTCATAAAGAAGTTCATCAATCTTAGAAGGTCACATCTAAACCCTCAATTTGTCTATTTCATGACATAACACTAGACTATATCAATTTCACCCTAGAATCTTAGGTTAATCAAGAATACATGTATAATCATACTAAAATCATGTAATTACTCCATAAACAATTATTATTCACTCACTTGGACCAACATGTAACAATACCAACACTTTTAGATCCAAATTGGGAAAATTAGGGATTTCATGGGTTCTTGGAGGAATTCCTCATAAACCAACAATAATTCATCCATTCAATCATAATCCATCATAAATCAACCATTAAAAATGTTTTCTGGAAAGAACCCAAAAGATTGAAGTCAAATCCTCACTTTTGGCAAAATCACTATTTTTGAAATTGAACTTTGGAGGGGCTCTATGTGTGAAGGCTACCCATAGATGAAAAGCTACCATACCGTAGAATGATTCTTCAAGGAATTTGAGTGAAATAGCCTTGATTCTTCAAGCCCTAGATCCAATTTTACTCTTCTTCTTCCTTGAGTTCTAGGGAGAGAAATTCTTTTGGAGAAGATGAAGCTTTGTGTTTTCTTTTTGATTCTATGAAAGTTACTTAATTGGGGAAAATTTGAGTCTAAAAATCTTCTATACTTACTAGGGAAAGAGTAAACCATATTAGGATCAATTTAAGAAGAATAACTTAAGACCCCTAAAGTTCTAACTTAAATCTACCCACTTTGCATGATTTGGCTCGCCAAGTGGTCCCTTGGTCCGCCAAATATTCCAGTAGCTCACCCCAAGTGGCCAACCAGCTTGGCGATGGACTTACCTAGTTAGCGGTCCCCGACCTAGCTCGCAAAATTTCTAGCAGCTAGGTCATGGGGACAGTCCACTAGGCAACCCCAAGTCCACTTGGGCGACTCGCCAAGTCACTTGGGCGACCGTGCTGGCCCCTCGCCAAAAGGTCAAAAGGAGAAAAATGTTTTCCTTTACTCTTCCTAGGCAGCCTAGGCCCTTGCCCTCTTTCTCCTTGACGTTTAACCCCTAATCCCTTCGTTCTAAGCATGGGAAGTCTTACATATGACTCTAACCCTCGTATCAAACTCTAACATAAGGCTCTAGTTTAGCCTACTAGTTTTCGGGGTGTTATTTTATCTCCCCCTTGGGAACATTCATCCTCTAATGATGATTTAGACACCTTAAGAATTTAAATACTCAAGACTAGCATCCCATCATGCATGAAACATCAAAATAATGAACAACTCAAAGGAGGAAACATCAACTCCAACTCAACTTGATCAATGCAAAACAAGGAATTAGGAACTACCTCTAACAACCATTTATGAACGAAAACTCAACATTTTAACATTCATAGGAGGAACTACATTCTCAAATCAAAGCATGCTCTACACAACATTATAAAGCCAATATGCCACTTCATCAAAAGCATGATAAATCATGTTTATCAACTCATCTCATGAAGTCAAATATGCAACATCGTACTAAAATGCACAACAACATGAGGAACACATAAATCATGAAAATTCATTTTACTACTAAACATGGATTCTCAATAACATGCATAACACAAGGAGATCATCAAAATTTTGAAAACACACATGACTCCCAAAACAATAAATAAGCCCACAAAGAAACTCTTGGTGTCAAGCTAGAATAGGAATAGAATAAAGAGATGAGGATATCGGGATTCTCAACAAATCATTCTTCCCAAGCACACCATCTACCTCTTGGGAGGAAAACCCCTACTATAATCCTCAAATACCACTTCTTTCAAGCAATCTCAAAGCATAGCCAAAAACTCATAATAACCTTATCGGGTTCCACAATCACTAGAAGTCTAACAATTGCAAGCAATCCCTTCCAAGGATAATATCAAAGTCTAATAAGTAGCATCAGAATCTAGTAAAGCATTTACATTATTATGAAACTATCAACATACCGGTGCCTTCATCCGCAGGGTCTTCTTAGTTACTTCTAGACCGGAGTGCATAGAACTTACCTTGCCTTGGAGCACTAGTACCCAAATTACTTGGAGGAGCTTGCTTCCTCTCTCTTCCTTTAGCCTTAAGCATCGAGCAATCTCTCATTTTGTGGCCACTCTTACCACAACCATAGAAACCTTCCAAACCGGCCAAACATTTATCCTTATGTCTTTTTCCACACGTAGCACAAGTAGGAAAAATGGGTCTACTATCCTTGCCTTGGGACTTAGGGTTAGACACCCATTCTTGGTTAAACCTTGGGGGAACCTTAGAAGAGCTTTGTCCATAAAACCTATGTCTATTCTTTGGATGACCTTGTCCATACCACTTTTCTTGAGAGGAATTATCATCATCAAGCCTATACCTCTTTGTTCCTCTAGACCTCTCTTCAAGTTTCTCTATTTCAAATCGTTGATCATGAATCACAAGACAATCAATATTCATATTATTATCCAACATAGTCACACAACATTCTTTTCCTATCAAGTTGGACACTCCCGACACGAACTTATTCATCTTCATCCTAGGGTCGGCCACTATGGTGAAGCATATCTTGACAACCTAGTAAACATCCAAGCATACTCTTCAACACTCATCTCACCTTGGCGAAGGTTAATAAACTCAAGTATCTTAGCCTCTCTCATCTCTAAAGGGAAAAACCTATCAACAAACCCATTCTTAAATCTTTCCCATTCCATGGGACCCGCCTCTACCGGCCTCGCTTCTTTCCATTGGGTAAACCAAAGTTAAGCAACACCCTTCAGTTGATAAGCGGCCAATTCCACCTTTTCTACTAGAGTCACTCCCACAAAATCAACACCTTAGAGATCTCATCTATGAAATCTTAAGAATCTTCCTCCATCTTTGACCCATAGAATTCCAGAGTTCCTATCCTGACTTGAGTCAACAATTGAAAACCATACCTAATCTACTCATTTGACATTAAGTCAACCAGAACTTGAGGAGCTTGAGGAGGAGTTCCTTGATCAACATTGTCTCCTTTGAATCCACCGGTAAGAGCTCTTTGAGTAATCATATCCTGTGGACCACCGGATAAGGATTAGAAGAAAGTACCTATAAAGTTAAACTCTATCGCATGACTTAAAAGTAATGAAGAAGTGAAATTTCCTAAGCATCTTGTAGTCTCTCATTCATAAATGTGGTGCGCATCACACTATGAATAAGACTCTACTAGACGTGGCTTATGAGACATCATTCTAAAATCATTCTAAACCTTGTGCTCTGATTACTAAGTTTGTCACGACCCAGGGGTACCCCCTAGATGTAACACGATGTACTCAACCCCGAAGGGGTTTCATACAAGCCCTTAGCATATCATGACATAAGATTAGTAGAAATGTTATGGAATTTAAAACTTTTCTTTACAATCGATGTCTTATATAAAATCAAGCAAAAGACTAGACAATTTCTCCTTTAGCCATCTAATACAATCAAAAGCTCAAATAGGGACACAACCCTTCAATTAATTCTCCAACGAAATACTAGAATAAAACTGATAAATGAAGATATTCATCCTCGAATCTTAAGGACTCACAAACTAGCAAGGAGAATGAAAATTTTCAAGCTTGAACCAAAAGAAGATCACCTTTAAGAACAGAACCCTACATTTGTAGAAAAATATAAGATATATGGGTTAGTACAAGAATGCACTATGTCTGATAGCCATGGATAAAAACCTTTAAAGCATGCAAAAAAAGGGACATTTTAGTTGAAACCATCCTATATGCCCATTTTGAACATCATCTTTGAAATAGTTGGAGAACGTAACTCATAAGAGAACTCATGTATAGTTCATCATAGCGTAAAGGATAACAACATAATCATAAGCATAGCCCCTAATATACACATAATGCAACCATCAATTACCATAAGGCATAGTTCACATACCAAGATCATCTCATCATAATAGAACCATCACATAAGTAACCCTAAGTTATACTTGTACAATGCATATATAAGATCCCATAATCCCATCTACACTAAGTACCACATTTAGGCCACCATGCTCATGCTTGTCATGCGTTGGTCTCATCCATAGTTAATACTCATAAACAAGGAAATATTCATGTTCAATAACACATATCAAGGAAAGACACTCATATCTACAATCCATATAAAGCATGCATAAATTCATAACTCATCATATATAAGAGAAACACACCATGGCCACTCTCAAAGCCTACATGTACCATGTATGAATGAAGTCCCATACCCCTACTCGTCCTAAGTAGAACCTCTTGAGGAACCATAGTACATATCTCATGTTCGTGTTCATAGTTCATGTTCTTGTTCATGGAGTAAAAATAAATTTAACCGACATAGACCATGTGAGCTACATGGAATCCGGTGTCATGTCCCACACCGAAAAGAGATGTCCTACTTGCCTAAGGTAGAACAAAAATGTATTAGCTTTTAGGTGGATCCATTAGCTAAAGACCTATGTGGGCACATAGTTAAAGGATAGGAACATTGCTTCAAGAAACCCCAAATCTATTGTATTGACGGGGGAGCTTCTAACTCATGAGATTACTTTAGAAAACTTGGCCTTTTGAATTGATGGGAGGGCCTCTACCTCATATTCCATATCCACTTGGTGCTAAGAATTATTTCCCAAAATTATATGTTTAATCTTGAATTGAATTTGCAGGCATGAAGGAGTGTCTTACCCTGCATCCAACACAACTCATAAAAATATCTCATAGATTAAATAGGTGAGAATAGACTTTCATCCCTAGAATCATTAATATGTGAGAAAAACTTTCACATTAAGATCATGTGTTTTCATGATAATAGACTTTCAATCAACACAAGAAGATTATCATGGTCATGGAAATTTCATTCATAGCCATATGTAAAGGTGCATATGAGAAATAGCCTTTCAATTAACACCATAGATACATCATAATCATGTTCATGCATGGAATGTGTGTGTGTGATTGTCCTTTCAATGATACAACAACAATAACATTTTCATTATAGACACTTCACTCTAACAGTATTCATAAAACATGTACATAATATCATAATCATGCATAATTCTCGTACCTTGCATTCAAGGATCATAGATCACATCAAATCGACACATCTAGCATCCATTATATTAGATATGGATATAATCATAACTCAAGTAGTTCATTCATTTCATGTATCCACTCATGTATTCATATTATAGGTCACGTGGGTAAAGTCTTTGCACAATAATTCCATGTACAATTCAACACACATAATGGCTTCCTTCTTAGGGCCTCAACATTCATAGCTTATTCATATTAGCTTTTACCCTTAATGCCCTGGAAGTCATGTTCATATTACAAGCCTTACTCTAAAGCAACTCCTGACATGGCCATCATGCTAACCAAACTCTCAAGGTAAACTAACCACATGATTCATTCTTAACCAATTATAGTCATCTAATATCATGTAAGCTTAATCTCTATACTGCTCAACCATGATCTATCATATAAGCCCTAACATAATTCATTCATGTCTACAAGATCTACATATAAGCAACTCCTATCTAGGTCATCTAATCTAAGGCAATTCATAAAGAAGTTCATCAATCTTAGAAGGTCACATCTAAACCCTCAATTTTCCACATTCATGACATAACACTAGACTATATCAATTTCACCCTAGAGTATTAGGTTAATCAATAATACATGCATAACCATACTAAAATCATGTAATGACTCCATAAACAATTATTATTCAATCACTTGGACCAAGATGTAACAATACCTTCACTTGAAGATCCAAATTGGGAAAATTAGGGATTCATGGGTTCTTGGGGGAATTCCTCATAAACCAACAATAATTCATCAATTCAATCATAATCCATCATAAATCAACCATTAAAAATATTTTTGGAAAGAACCCACAAGATTGAAGTCAAGCCCTCACTTTTGGGGAAATCACTAGTTTTGAATTGAACATTGGAGGTGTTGTATGGGTGAAAGATGCCCATAGATGAAAATCTACCATACCTTAGAATGATTCTTCAAAGAATTTGAGTGAAATAGCCTTGATTCTTCAAGCCCTAGCTCCAATTCTACTTTTTTTCTTCCTTAAGTTCTTGAGAGAGAAATATTTTGGAGATGATGAAGTTTTGGGTTTTCTCTTTTATTCTATGAAAGTGACTTAATTGGGGAAAATTTGAGTCTAAAAAGCTTATATAATTACTATGAAAGAGTAAAACATATTAGGATCAATTTAGGAAGAAGAGCTAAAGACCCCTAAAGTTCTAACATAAATATACCCACTTAGCACAATGTGCCTCACCAAGGACACTAGGTGACTTGCCAAGTGGACCCTTGGTCTGCCAAATATTGCAGTAGCTCACCCCAAGGAGACAACTAGCTTACCGATGCGCCAACCTAGTTGGCGAGCCCCGACCTAGCTCATCCAAATTTCTAGCAGCTAGGTCATACGGACAATCCACTAGGTGACCCCAAGTGCCCTTGGGCGACTCGCCAAGTCACTTGGGTGACCATGCTAGCCCCTCGTCAAAAGGTCAAAAGGAGAAAAATATTTTCCTTTACTCTTCCTAGGCGGCCTAGGCCCTTTCCTTCTTTCTCCTTGACGTTTAACCCTAAACCCTTCATTCTAAGTACAGGAAGTCTTACATACGACTCTAACCCTCATATCAAACTCTAACATAAGGCACTAGTTTAGCGTACTAGTTTTTGGGGTGTTACAATTAAGAGCCTCATATTTGTCGGTTTTGGTTCATCAAGCCCAAACTTATTAAATATGATCAGCGGCTACTTGAAGCAAGATCGCACAAGGTTTTTTGCGAAAGTGCATGTAATACTGAAAGCCCCTAGAGCATCATTCTTTAGCATAGTATTCTTTGTCATCACCGCACTGCATGTTTGTGGTATTTAAAATTTTTCACCCTCTTCTTTTTTTTGCCAATTCTTTCATATATTTGGCATAACCCGACGTTTCGGTCAGGCATCCACCAATGGAATATTCACTTTCAAATCTTTCACTATATCCATGAACTTTTGGAATTTGGCATTGTCGTTTTTCTTTCCTAATCTTTGAGGAAAAAGAGGCTTAGTCTTCATTTGAGACAATGTGGATGAGCCCTCAACACTGCCTTCTTTCAGATCTTTCTTTGGCTCACCTACAACCTCTTCTGTTTCTGTCTTACCCATTCCCTTATGTGATTCATCTTCGGCAATCACCTCGTGAGCATCTACATTATCGGGCATTGTTATTTCTTGAAAATTCTTCCCACTTCTAGTAACTACGACTGAAACTTTGATAGCAACCTTTTGATTTTCATTTACATGAGTCATGAAATTCTCATAGGGATTAGCATACACAAGAGTAGCCAACTGCCCCATCTTTTCTTCAAGCAACTTAATGGGGAATGAATGTGAGATCACGGTGGTGGACAAAGATGAAATGTCACTCTTTATTTCTTGCAAAATCATATCAAAGCCTAATGAGTCCACAAATTAGACTCATTTAGGGCTTTATTTTAATAGAAATAGTGTCCTTAAATGCTTATTTAGTCTAAATATATGATGAAACCACTTAAGTTTCAGGTATTTGAAGTGTTGGTGGAAGCATGGACACTTAGGTGCAAAAAGAAACAGGAAGGTTGAAAATAACGAAGAAGCTAAAGCCTGAGCATCGCCAAGCATGCTTGGCGATTCACCGAAGGGATGCACTCCACCCTTTGTTCCAGTACGCGAAGCCCTGAAGGAGAAGGATAAAAAAGGCGATGAAAGGAGAAGTTGGCGTTTCGCCGATCAGTTCCGTGAAACAGAAGTATACCGCCCAATGATAAAAAATGCACATAAGTTGAAGGAAAATCACAAAAGGAGATGAACTAGAAGAAGGGAGAATCTCCGAGTCATTCGGCGTTCGCGACTAACCTCGTTGAGCGATTCGCTAGCACTATTTTTTGAAGTCTATAAATACTAAACTCTTTACTAGTTTTTATGTGAAACATCAAAGTAAAAACATAATTGTAATTTTCACTTTAGCTTTCTTATTTTCTCTCAAGTTTGGAGAGGGTTTTTGGGAGACTTGAAGAGAGAAGGAGTTCATCTTCCCCAAATTGGAAGAGAGTCTTCTCCTTTCTTCTTCCTTTGCTTATATTAAGGTTTAATTTCTTATACCCATTATATTTCTCTATCATTTTAGGTATAATTTCTTATTTTTTGATGTGTGGCTAAAAACCCCAATTCTTGGGATGTGATTTAGCAAATATGTGTTGATATTATTGTTGGGATTTTCTTGCTGATAGGTAAGATGTATTTTAATGGTGATTTCAACTCATGGTTGTCGATTAATTTAATGGTTTTGTAGTTGCAAATACAAAACCACCCATGTGTTTTCATCTTGCGAGAGAGAGAGGTCGCAAAACTAAGACCGCTAGATTGATGGCCTAAGGAGTGGATCGACATGAGGTTCAGCTCGAGAGGGTGAGCCCTAGTCCCATATCCTAACACTTAACTTGAAAGAGTTAGTGGGGTAAGGCGTAGGCTGGCCTTCATGCGGAAAATGGGTGTCCGAGAGGAACCCATTTTAAACGGGGTAAGTTGCCCGAGAGAGAATTTTTTTCCATCTAAAACTTAGCCTAGTCACTATTATCTTGCAAATTTCCTATCAAAAGCATGTACCCAACGATTTATATAAATATATATTGCGGTCACACCCCAAGAACTTCTCCCGATACTTGAATTTTCTCTTTCTTTTGGTTGTTTTTGCTATACTTGTGACAAACCCCCATTGATATTTGACACTTTGGTGTCACCCACTTGAATTTAGTTTTTTTTTATTCGATAATTTCTCAAACTACAGCTAACTAGAACAAAATTCTAGCCTAACTACTATTTTCAATACCACTCCCTTAGGACACGACCCCAACCATTGGTTGGGTTACTATATTATCGACGATCGTAGACACTCGAACCGTAGGTTAGTGTCATTGGTCACGATAAAAATCATAATGGCACAGCTGCCGGGGAGTGTTGTCATGTGAAGATGTAGATTTCTAGAGTTTTTGTTCTTTTTAGTGTAGTTTTTAGTAATTTTACTTTTTGTTTTGTTTTTCTTTGTTTATTGTTTCTGTATGCAGGTCCTCTGAGCATGACAGAGGGAGTGGGTGGCAAGCCTGTTGAAGCAGATCAAGAAGTTGAGGGTGACTTCACACTAGTTGCACTGGTATCTCAACTAAATGACTTGACCACCAAAATATCTGAGGTGGAAAACCAGTGCAAATGCCAAGGGAGGTACATACCTCCTCATGCGCGGAAGAAGTCAAGAGAAGATGAGAAAAATCATGTTGAGGACACACTTCAAATCATTCTCCAAAAGATCACTAATCAAGATCGAGTGTTGGACGAAATGAGAGAGAATGATGAAGTGTTAAATCAATTGGTTGGATCTCATTCTAGATCAATCTAGCACATCAGATCACTCCTGATGTTTGCAATGCCTCAGCTCCATCCAAATGATATATTGAGGTTACCTAGTGACACTAGGCCTAGCTCCAACGACAGAGAGTGAGGCAGGACCTACGTCGAGCCACGACGTTAAATAGGGCGCTTCTTGGGAGGCAACCCAAGGTCGTAAATGTAGTATTTTACTTTTATATTAATAGTGTGTTGTTTGTACAAATTGACGAAGGAAAGTGATTTAAAATATGTATGGTGGCGAGCAACAGGTCCTTTTGGCAGATTGTCGACAAAATCGGTGTATAAGAAGAAGCTGGACGGTCACAAGCCACAGGTTTAAAAGTTCCATTTCATTCACTTTGTCCCATTTCAAAAACTCACACTTGCACTCTAGTAGTTATATTTCTTGCACTTTTAGAGTATTTTAAGTGATCGCATTGCCTCCTAGCACATAAGTACTATCTAAATCGGCACAAAAGGTTGGTAATTGAACCCCTCAGTTATTTTATCAAAACTTGTACTCATTTACATAATGATTGATAGTATAAAATCTCTGTTGAGTCACTGAGTTAATTGGATTGCATATATTATCGATTATGATTTGGTACTTTTTGCATGATTTGAGGGACTCCCACTTAACTATTCTTTGAGTTGAATTGTTACGCGATGGGAATAGAAGTTCATACGAGTCTTTGTTGAAATTAAGTTATATAAGATTAAGTTTAATTATCTGGGGTTGCGGGGTGAAATTTGAAAGGCTAGGTTGAAAATAGACACGTTGAGCTGATCGGCGAGATGAACAAAATCCGCCAAACTGATTTGCGGTTCGCCTAACGTCCCCATTTTGCCTTTAACTAAATATGGTATGTATTGATTGATCTTTGACTTTCAGCGGTCAGTTTAATTCGCAAAATGCACTCGGTGACTCGCTGAAAGATCCCTTGTTCGCCTTTTGTCTGCACCCTTGTATCATTTGTACATCATTTTCAACAATTAGCCTAACAGGATTAGCACTTTGCCAACTAGATTGGTGAAGCGATTCCACACTCAGAAACACCCTTTTGCTCCTGTTTGAATTATTATCTAACTTATCCTCGAAGTCTTTGCAGAAATGGCTACACCAAAAGTCACAGGGAGAAATGATCCACCTTTGCACATACGAGCACGAGAGTTTGATAACGATGAAAAGAAAGCAGAGCTAGCCAGACAAAGGAAATATACCAAGGAAGCCAGGGCAAAGAAACGAATTCCCATCAACCCTAATGTGTCTCCATGGGCTCGAAGTTTAGTTAATGTAATACGGGCCTTCGGAGCAGCTCATGAGATAGATCAGATGATTGCAATTAATCTTGTTGTAGAGGCCAAGGCAAAGGCAAACAATGATGACCAAAACAACAATACTTCGGGGACCATTGTTTTACTTCAGGGAGATGCATCGGGCACTGATGCCTCGATAGATAGAGAGATTGCATAGACAGGACCCTTCTTTACCTCTCTCCTTGTCTTATCTTTCTTCAACTCTGGATACTGTCATTATTTGCATTTGAGGACCAATGCTCTTATTTGTAGAGGGGTGAGGCCCACCTTGTTTTACTTGTTTCGGATACATGTGTTTTGGTGTACATTTGGGTTGTCTATTTTTAATTGTGTTTTTAAAACTGATTTGCGATTGTTTGAGCTTATGGCTCTCTTTTGGGTTTGGGTTTAATTAAAAAATTATTTTGACCCTTCCAAAAAATTTTCATTTTTTCAAAAATTTTCGCCACCTCTTGTGTTGAAAGTGGTTGTTCTTGTACAAATTCAAGTCTTGATTTTGATCAATACCGATGACTTGAATAGTGCTCTCAATCTAACAAACATGAATGTGCGACTACGACGAGAACAAATGAACTCGCATAGACAATATGTGAACTTTTTGTATCTCATTGTGATTAGCCATTTCTCAAATTGATTCTCTTGTAATGACCATTGCACACTAGCAAAAGTGTGTAGTCTTGTTTGACTTAAGTGTCGATGCCTTGTGTGATGAGCTTACTTTTAACCTTGCCTGAATAAACCTATAATTTACCCCGTTAATCTGATTGATTTAGTAAGGTATGCTCTTGAGATGATCTTAGGCAACTTTTGAAGAGTGTGCACCAATTTGACATATACCTCTTTTGTGGCCTACCCGTGAGCGTGTGAAACTCTCTTGAACACCCTTTGAGCCTTACCTTTATTTGAAAGAACCTTGATGAACCCTAGACCTTACTTGATCCACTACCTATAATCCTCTTGATTTGTTGTTTAGTGAATAGCCAACTTAGGCCAGAAGACTAAGTGGCCTAAGTTGGGGGTGTGGTGAAAAAGGAAAAGGAGAAGTCAAGAAGTGCAAGAAAAGTCTCCCTTAACCCATGATGTTGCGGATAAATGGAAACCCTCCATATAAAAAAAAGAAAAAAAAATGAAAAAGAAAAGTTGTGGAATAAAAGTACAAAAGAAATTGGGTTTCCAAGCAATCCATGGAGGTGAATAAAAAGATGACTTAGAAGCACTAGAGAAAGAATTGATAAAGGTAAACAATGGGATGCCTTGAGAATACCACATCTCATGAGGAAAAAGTCACTGAGCCTAAATGACCATACTTTTGCACTCAGCCCCATTACAAGCCTTAGAATGATCTTTTTCATCTTGAGTTAGCCGAACCGAAGATCGATTGGAAAATACGTGCAAGCCTATGGGTGAAAACATGCACTGTGTTCCTCTTTTTGAGTGTGAGCGTTGCATCTGATTCATGATCTTGAATTGATTAACCTCTGTGTGTGTTGCATCTGATTGATGATCTTGAATTGATTAACCTCTGTGTGTGAATATGGAATCAATCTTTATGTCAGGGCATTTAGATACTTTTTGTTGAGCTTTTACTTGCACAAGTAGCAAGTATTGCGAGCATGAGAATCTTTGGTAATGTTGTGCCATAACTTGAATCTTTGAGTATACAATTGATCTTTGCATGAGTAATTTGAGTCTTGTTGTGTATGTTCATGATTTAGTCATGTGTAGAACTATTTGAGACATCCTATTTGAACTGCAGAACTTGAGGACAAGCAAAAGTTTAAGTTTTGATACTTATTGTGACCAACGACACTAACCTACGGTACGAGTGTCTATGATCATCGATATATAGTAACCCAACTAAAGATTGGAGTCGTGTCCTAAGGGAGTGATTTTGAGAATTAGTAGAAAAATAAAATTAAGTTCTAACTAGTCGTAGCTAAAGACATTAACGATTAAAAACATTGTAAATTAAAAGGGTTAACATAAAGGTGTCAAATATAAAATGGGGGTTTTGTCACAAGTAGTAAAAACAACGAAAAAAATAAGAAAATCAAGTATGGGGACAAGTTCTTGGGGTGTGACCGCAATACAAGTTGAGATAAATCGTTCGGTACATGCTTTCGATATGAAATTTGCAAGATAATAGTGATTAGGCTAAGCTTTAGAAGGAAAAAAGTTCCCTCTCAGGAAACTTACCCCGTTTCATATGCGTTCCTCTCGGACACCCATTTGCCGCATGAAGGCCAGCTTATGCCTTACCCTACTCACTCTCTCGAGCTGAGTGTTAGGATATGGGACTAGGGCTCACCTTTTCAGGCTGAACCTCATGTCGACTCACTCCTTAGGCCATCAATCTAGCGGTCTTGGATTTGCGACCTCATTCTCGGGCAAGCCGAAAACACATGGGTGGTTTTGTATTTGAAACTACAAACTCATTAAGTTAAACCACAACCACTAGGTGAAATCACCATTAAAATACATCTAACCTATCAACAAGCAAGACCCAACAACAATATCAACAGATATTTGATAAATCACACAAAAAGAATGGTTGTTTTTAGCCACACATCAAGAAATAACAAAATACACGTCAAATGATACTAAAATAAAATGGGTATAAGGAATTAACTCTTGATTTAAGCAAAGGAAGAAGAATGGAGAAGACCTACTTCCAACTTGGGGAAGATGAAATCCTTCTTTCTTCAAGTCTCCCAAAAAACACTCTCCAAACTTGAGAGAAATTATCCCAAAAGGTACTATTCTATAGTGAAAAATAAAATAAATGTTCGACTCTTCAAAATTAACAACAAGTTTTGTATTTATAGATTTCAGAAAATAGTGCTGGCGGATCTTTCAGCGAGGTTAGTCGGAATCACCGATTAACTCAGTGATTCGCCCTTTGGTGTAGTTCGTCGCCGTCTTGCACTAGCCTTCAGCATGGTCGTGCTCTGTGTCATTGGGCGAGATAGTACTGCTGCATGGAATTATTCAGCGAAATGTCGATTGCTCCTTTCATCACCTTTTTGATCCTGCTCCTTCAGGGCTTCGCGTACTGGAACAAAGGGTGGAGTGCATCCCTTCGGCGAATAGCCAAGTGTACTTGGCGATTCTCAGGCTTTAGCTTCTTTGCTCTTTTCAGCATTTTTGTTCTTTTTTGCGCCTAAGTGTCCATGCAAAACTTCAAATACCTGAAACTTAAGAGTTTTCATCAGATATTGAGACAAAATAAACATTTGAGGACACTATTTCTATCAAAATAAAGCCCTAAATGAGTCCAATTTTTGGACTCATCAACACCCCAACATAAACTTTTTCTTGTCCTAAAGTAAAAATGAAGTTCAGTAGTTCAAATAGGATGTCTCAAACAGTGCTACGCAAGACTCTATCATGAATGCACACAACAAGACTCAATTTACTTATGTAGGAATCAATTGTGTACGAAAAGATTCAAGTTGTGACACACCATTACCAAAGATTTCTCATGCTCACAATACTTTTTACTAATGCAAGTTCAAGCTCAACAACAGTATCTGAATGCCCTCACACAAAGAATGATTCCATATTCACGCACAAGGGTAAATCAATTTAAGATCATGAATCAGATGCAACGCTCACACTGAAAAGAGGAACACAATGCATGTTTTCACCCATAGGTTTGCCCTTATTTTCAAATCAACCTTCGGTTTGGCTTGCTTAACATCAAAAATGTCTTTCTAAGGCTTGTAATGGGGTTGAGTACAAAGGTATGGTCATTTAGGCTTAGTGACTAACGATCCTCATGAATTGAGGAGCTTTCAACACTTCTTTTTCTTCACCTTCTTCTATCAATTTTTTCCTAGTGCTTCTAAGTCATCCTATTCTTCACTCCATGAATTGCTTGGAAATCCCATTTCTTTTGGACTTTTATTCCACAATCTTCTTTTTCAATCTCTTCTTTTTCACTTTTTTTTATGAAGGTTTTCCATTGATTTTTCGTTACATCATGAGTTGAGGAGACTTTTCTTGCACTTCTTGACTTCTCATTTTCCTTTTCACCACATCCCCAATTTATGTTTTTGGCTTAAGTTGGCTATTCATTAAATCAAAAGTCATGAGGATTATAGGTGGTGGTTGAATAAATGTCTAGGTTTTCACAAGTTTTCTTCCAAAGAAGGCTAAGGCTCAAAGGTTGTTCAAAAGAGTTTCATACGCTCATGGGTAGGACACAAAATAGGTATATGTCAAATTGGCTCACACACTTTAAAGTTGCCTAAGATCATTTCAAGAGCACACCCTACAAAATCAATCAGACTAACGGGGCAATTTTAGGTTTATTTATTCATGGTTTAAAGTAAGCTCATCACACAAGGCATCGATACTAAAGCCAAACAAGACTACACACTTTCGTTAGTGTGCAACGATCATCACAAGAGAAAATCAATTTGATACACGGCTAATTACAATGAGTTGCAAAGAGTTCACATATTGTCTATGCAACTTCATTTGGTCTCGTCGTAGCCACGCATTCACGTTTATTCGATTGATAAAACAATTAAAGTCATCAGCATTGATCAAAACTGAGACTTAAATTTGTACGAGAACAGTCACTTTCAATACAAGCGGTGGCGAATTTTTTTGAAAAATAATAATAATTTTTCGGAAGGGTCAAAATTTGCAATCAATTAAAATCAGGAAGAAGCCATAAGCTTAAACAATCGTGAAAACAACGTAAAGTGCCACTTTAAATAGACAACCCAAATATATACAAAACCACAAATATCCATAACAAGCAAACAAAGGTGAGCCTCACCCCACCACCATAGAAAAGTGTTTGTCCTCAAATAAGGGTAATATAATTGCAAATGAGTGAAAAATTTTCAAAAATAAATTTGGAGTTTCAGAGACTAACCTTTGATGACGATCAAATAGCTTTTTGTAATGCTAAGCAGCAAAGAAATCCAACCCGAAACACTAATCACCAACTAAAATACTGATCTAAGGCAAAAATCTAGAAAGTAATACCTTTGGTGTGATTTTGGAGAGTTTGTAATGAGGGAAAGTGAGAGATTCAAAAAATTGACCTTTACCATTTATATAGTTGTTTAGTTCTTTTCCATTCGGCGACGTTAGTTGCACTCGGTGAAGTGCCGAGCAGTTTTTTATCCAGCCCTTTCTTCAAAATTTTCAATTTTTTGGGGGCGAAAGCGGAGGTCTGCATCGAGATCGCCGAACAGGTTGGCGATGCGTCGAGCTGCTTTTCGAGTTCGTCAAGTTTTACATGCTCTGCAATGCACTAGCATTGAGCCCAATGGCGGATTCAGCCGAGCTCGCCGACCTATTAGGCGAATCACTGAATGGACCTGTTTCTCGCAAACTTAAAATTTTCCACACTTATCTCATTTTTAACCTGCCACATTCAGCACACCATTATTCGAACAAAATAACTTAAAGCAACATCACCTTGGGTTGCCTCCCAAGAAGCACATTAGTTAACGTTGTGGCACAACGCAAGTCCTTACTTAATCTCCCTTATTGGGGTCGACCCCAGTGTTACAAGATAACCCCAATAGGTCATTTGAGTGGAGGGGAGGCACTGCGTAACTCAAGAGCGACCTAAGCAACTGGATCGATCTAGAGTGAGAACAAACCATTTGGTTCAACACTTCAACATTCTCATTTATCTCATTTATCACTCGGTCCTGTTCAGTGACCTTTAGAAGAATGATTTGCAATGTATCCTCAACACGGCTGTATTTATGGTTTCTAGACTCCCTCCGCTCATGAGGGGGTATGTACTTCCCAAGACTTGTGCACTGGATTTCCACCTCTGAGATCTTGGTGGCCAAGTTGTTCAGCTGAGTTACCAGTGCAGTTAACATGAAGTCACCCTCGACTTCTTGATTCACCTCAGCTAACATGGTACCACTTCTTTTGGCCATTCTCAGGGTGCCTGTATAAAGTCAAAAACTCAAAGAAAAACAAACTAAGAGTAAAGTTAGTAAACTACCACTAGTAAAAACAAAAATTCTACTAGTCTAAAAATTCTCAAATAACACCACTCCCCCCAAATATCATCACAAAATACGAGCTTCAAATGGCACATAAAAGGTGAGCCTCACCCCACCACAAATAAAAGCAATTTGTCCTCAAATGCAATCAACTTAGAATCCAAAAGGCAAAATAAAGAAAGATAGAGAGGAAGGTAAAGAGGAATCATGTTTACACATTATTTCCATCTATCTGGGCATGAATGCTAACAAAATTATTACGGGTATTAAGGAACTAACCTTTTGTACTGATTAAAATACTACCGAGAAGCTAGGGGAAATTGCAATCCAAATCTGTGCACAAAGCAATGAATCAAAATATTTCGGAAGTGCAAGATATATAAAACTATAGTGCAAGTGTGGGTTTTGAATAGGTAAAAAGTGAGGGAAGGTGAATGAAGTTGAAACTTTTAATCCTTTGGCTTGCAAAAATTGGCTACTCGGCGACATTAGTTAAACTTCGCCAACTAACTCGGCGGAACGCCGACTATTTGGTTTCTCGGCCAAAGTTTACAGAACCTCTGGTTTATGAAGGTCCAAACGGTGGTTTCCATCAAGATCACTAACTTGGTCGGTGATTCGCCAATGATTCGAACACTCGCTGAGTTTTACAGACTCTAATGTTGACGATGTCTAGAGTGAAACGACAGATAAGGTCAGATTCGCCGACTCGTCGAATGGATTCATCACTCACCTATCTGCACTTTTTGTTCACTCTTCATACTTCCATCTACATAATCAACACACCATTATTTTATCAAACACTACAAGAAAAAGGCTTTCTAGGAACCACTATTTAGGGACGAGTTAAAAATATGGTCTCTAAAAGTATACATATAGGTACAAGATTTTTTTTGTGGTCTCTAAATTTCACATTTAATCCATAAATTAGTGATGAGACTCGATCTAGTCCCCAAAATTACGTGAATCTAGTCCCTAATTCTAAACAAAGTGTGACAAAAGAACACCCCTCGATTTTCACGTCTGAAAAATTAAAGAAACTAAGAAATAGGGGAGTTTAAAATTCATTTTCGAAGCTAGTTTTTCTCACAAAAATCCCTAAACCTAGGTTGGCTCGCCGTTCTCCCAAGTTCATCTACAATGGATTTTCTCTCCATTTTCCTAAAGTCATCTAAAACATGCTACTCTTCCAAATTCCTTAAGAGTCTAATCATGCCATTTTGTTGTGATTCAACTTTCTTCTTTCTCAGGTATATTCTAATATCACTCTTTCAGTGTTTAAAAAATGTCTTGTAAAAAATGACTTAGAATAAAGTAAAGTACTGGAACATCCAGTTGCACCAGTAACATTTTCAGAGAGCTTCCTTTTGTTTGTAGAATATGTAAAGGTGATGTTTTTCTTGATTTAAACTAGCCCACTTCAGCAAAAATAATTTTTTTGAATTGGGGGTAAGTGTTGGAGGTTTCTTCCTATTTTAACTATTTTAGTGGTAAATATCTCCCTGATTGTAGTTCTATTTTTTCTCTAGGAAAGGTAGAATTATGATTTTGTGAGAAAAATTAGCATCCCAAGTTTATGCAAGCCAAAGAAAACAAAGAAAATTAATCTTAGTTTGATTTTGTTTCGATATATTGAATATTGAATACCACATGAGGTGGAATATTGACACTTCATTGGACTATAAGTATAATTGTACTCAGATTTATACAGTAGTACCAATTTTTGTCTATCTCCCCTTCCCTAGAAAATAATACTTGTATATTTTTTTGATAGTCTTATTGTTATCGTGTTGTGCTCTCCATTGGTGTTAATTTTTATATTTTTAGCAGGTGAAGGAGTTTAGCTTTTGGATCTTTTTGTCAACCCCTGTATGCTAAGTTTCAATTCTTCATTTCCTATATAAAATATAATTTGTACTGTGAATTGTCTGATTGGTTAAATATTCTATTTTGTCAATGAGAGTTAACTTTTGATTGGCGTATTTGAGGATTGTCTTGTTGCTTTCCTATTTCAGCATTGTTTGATAAGTTTATGGGTATAGTATGAATATAAGTAAAATTTTCTATTCTATCGAAGCTAAGAAAATAATACATTTGGATGAATTACTTGTTGCTTAGTTTTGGATATTAATTAGTTTAGCTGTGGTACATGAATACGATACTAATCTCTATATGATCGGTTTTGAACTATGTTGCTCATACTCTTCAAAAATTTTGATGGGATACGTATAGGAGGACCCTCCTATAATTTTCCATTTTTGGAGGATGTGTGACAAAAGTGCGAAAATATTTTAGGACAATCCGAGATACATAGATTTTAACTCATCTATTGAAGAAATTATTTTTCATGTCAATTATTATTTTCAAGGACCATCATAGTTTATAGTTATTCTTGATACTGTATGTTCAATTTTCAACTCAGGTACATATTCAAGGAAAAACTCTCTCTGGTTATCATATTAAAGGACCAAGGGAAAACTGCTTTGCAATGAGGGGTTGAATCGATGGGGTATTTCAAATCTCTTTCGTTTCATCATAATCCATTCTTTTTATATACATGAATTGTTGTGCTTTTATTAAATGATTTGTCAAATTTCATTACTGTGTATTTTGTTTATTGAAATAGATACTGATTTTGGTTAAAACAACGTAATATGATGAAAGTAAAGGACTTGTATATATGATGTCAACTAGTTATGGTTAAATCTTTGTTATTGTTAAAACTTACTTTAGTTCTGGCTCTACTTAGCAGTTTATACGTCAATGTTGTAGTGTTTAGTGTGAGATTACGGAACTTCAATTTTATAGAACCTTAAATTACCTTTATAATTTTCCTTTCGCGTGCACCACAATATTCTAAAACAACTGTTGTTGGTCATTAAGTTGCAGTAATGTTTCAAACTTTGAATATTGATTCCCCTGTTATCTATTGGTTCCAATTGTAACTTATCACTTTTATTTGGTTACAATGTCCAAAAATTGTTGTCTCTGTATTTGGTGACCAACCATTTATGGGGGATAAGGTGCCTGCCAGAGGTGAAGTCCCTCTACACATACAAGTTGATCAATTTTAACTTGGTAAGTTAGTCCCTGCAATCAAATTCATTCTTGCTCCACATGTATTTCACTGAAATCTTTCAGGAATATCTTGTAGTGTTATTTGATAAAGTTATGTGCTAAGTGGTTGCTTAAGTCCTTATATTAGTCTACGGTCATTCGGGACATAATTAAGTAAATAAAAGTGTACTCTCTTGATAGCTTTTGATTTTAGACGAGAATGTCACACTTCAACGTGGTAATAGATCAATAGATCAGGTAGAGACGTTGGATTTAATCTTTCTGGCACCTATTATTAAAAAGTTTTTCCATGTGCTTGACTCATTAAAGAGAATCAAGTTTGAACATATGACATTATAAGTGTACTCTCTTTAACCACTTAAGTTATTCGATGAGATGGTAACACATTTAAACATAGAACAAAGAACATATACTTTTGGTGAGATTATCACATATTACTCCCTCGAAAACTTATCCTTGTGTTCCATTAATGGACTATTTAGGATGTTTAAGCCAATAAACAAAGCTTGTTACCTTTCTGATAGAAACTCGTCAGATTGTTAAACACTTGATACATAAAAAAAGTTGACTTTTGGTGAAGTTATCATGTGTTCTCTCCGATGAAACTTAATCCTCTGGTTTAATTCGTGAATTATCTCAGATGTAAAAATCATGAACAAGCATGAAACATTTATGTTATTAACTAGTGAGATGATGCTTTTCCAATACAGAGCACTTGAGGACAAGGATTATACTTGTAAATTTGTACAATATACATTTGGCTAGTTTACACCTTCAGGTATTCAAAATCTTAGAATGGGTTAGGTAAGTCCATCTAGGTAAAACTGAAACATTTTCTTTGGTATGAGTTGTTTAATGAAAGAATCAATTTTTGTTCTTTTTTAACACCAATGAAATTTCATGACTTGTTTCTTTATATTCAATATTAGAGAACAATTTAATTTTGGGAGTTTAGATAAGCTATAAATGACGACTTTGATTATAGTTTTAAATAGTCTTTCTTGGTGCTAATCAGTTGTTGCTTCCATTTATGTTCTAGCTAGTGAGATCATCCCTTTCCTGTTAAGTATATATGAATAATTGAATATCACCTTTCTAATTATATTAAGTAAATAGAAAAGTTATAGCTTCTATGAGTATGTAGATTTGCTTCAGTTTTTGTTTAAATTAATTTTATAAGGTCATTTTCCCTCTTTCTTGTTTTTGAAGTTCTTGCGACATTTTCTATATTCTACAAATTCATTTATTTATCTCATAAATATGATATGAAGTTTATAATAAAGAAGAGAAACAAAAAATTGGACCAGAACATATACATAAGGCTTTACTGGCGCTTGATCTAACCATGTAATTCTGCTTTACCTTAATTTTGTTTTCCAATTCTTTGTAGCACTTCTTTTTGCTCTGTATTATTATGCCCTGGAAGTGATATCAGTTGTTATTAATGACGATGCAAGTATTCTTCATGATTTTTATCTTGTATCTACATCATTTGTAAATTCTGGTTTCTCTCTAGTTCTCAAGAAACATATGCACCACAGAAAACCAATGGAACCAGCTTTAAGCTGTAATATATAGTAGTAAAACGATTATTTTCTGATCGTTCTAAATCTTCCTATTTGGTCTTTTGTGGCTTTCATGTTTACTTTGATATTTTCAAATAAATTTGTCTTAGGAGTCATCTTCATTGAAGTTCTTAGGTTGAACATGGATATACATGGAGAATCGTTGGAGATTTGATTAGATTATGTGATGCTCTTGTTTTTAGCTTCTATTTATGTAATTTGCTTGAAATCTGGCATTCTAGTAATCTGTATTTAAAGAATGTAATTGGACTATATATGAAAATGATAGGCTCTGAAGGAGAAGAATGATAGAATTTCCAGATTTTTATTTCCAATATAATATGTTCTATATACAATTTGATCTTTATAGTTCTCTAAAGAAATTTTACTTTTATTTTTACAGGGTTTAAAGAGTTTCAATTACAAGTCAAGATGAGAACTTTGAAGATTTATCAAGTTTATAAATTAGTTAGGAAAAATAAATAAGTATTATTTTGCGAAGAGATTTTGTAAACCATATCATGACATCTGTTTTGTGGTCCTAGTGCTAAAAGTGGGATTTTATTACATATTTTGTAGTTATTACCAATTTTTAATCCGTAAATGTTTTTTTGTATTGGAAATGATGAATTTATTGAAAAATTGATTTGTGTATTTGATTATTTTAGATAATTATTGTATAAATTCAAAAAAACACGTGACTTTGGGAGACTCTTTACAGACCAGACTTTTTGTCTTGAAATTGTTTTTAGGACCAGGATAATAATGGTGCTAAAATATTCTTGGGACCAGTTAATCTATGCTTAGGACTAGATTTCTGGTCCCTAAAAGTGGTTTAGGGACATGAAGTTTTCCCGTCTCCAAAACCTTTTAAGGACCAGAAACTTAGTCTCGTCGCTACTGATCTTTAGTGACGGAGCCTATTGTGACGGCTGGCGACCAGATGTTTCTGGTCGCTATTGACTTTTAAGGACTAGAGTAAGACTTTTAAGGACGAGTTTTCCCTTCGTTAATGGACATTTTTCTTGTAGTGAAAGCAAAAAAAAGTAATACATGGTTTTGGGTTGCCTCCCAAACATCGCCTTAGTTAGCGTCGTGGCATGACGCAGTAGTGCCTTCAGGTGTCTTCCAAATACACCACTTCAACCAAAGAAATATCTTGACAATCCCCAGTTAATGATAATGGAAATAAGCGCAGCCTAATGCACTCTTGCGATAGATTCGTGAATGACAAAGAGGTGCACACTTCTATGAAGCTTTGTATATGTTCATACAAATCTTCATGCTCTAACCCTCCATATAAACCTCTTGAATGTATGAGATGGAGTTTTATGCTAGTAACTTCAAATGTTGCATTTCCGTCTGCTTGAGGCATGCAACTCGCATCCATCTCACTCACTTGTGCAGGGTTGTACACACTATTAATATATTCAATATCGTCTCAATGAAAAGCATCACCTGCTGTTGCCTGCTTGGGAGCTATTTTCGCCGTTCACACTCATATGGCTATTGAAACACACAATTACTCAAAACAAAACTAAAAGTTAGGAAAGTAGACTACAACTAAGAAGAACAATAATCCTATTAATCTAAAAATTCTCAAACAACACCACTCACCAGCAGCAGCGCCATTTTGATGCTTATCGTGACCAACGACACTAACCTATGGTACGAGTGTTTACGATCGTCGATAATATAGTAACCCAACCAAGGATTGGGATCCTGTCCCAAGGGAGTGGTTTTGAAAATTAGTAGAAAAATAAAATTAAGTTCTAACTAGTTGTAGCTAAAGACATTAACGATTAAAAATACTGTAAATTAAAAGGGGTAACACAAAGGTGTCAAATATCAAATTGGGGTTTTGTCACAAGTAGTAAAAACAACAAAAATAACAAGTAAATCAAGTATGGGGACAAATTCTTGGGGTGTGACTGCAATACAAGTTGAGATAAATCGTTGGGTACATGCTTTCGCCAAGAAATTTGCAAGATAATAGTGACTAGGTTAAGCTTTAAATGGAAATAAGTTTCCTCTCGAGCAACTTACACCGTTTCAAATGCATTTCTCTCGGACACCCGTTTGCCGGATAAAGGCCAACCTATGCCTTACCCCACTCACACTCTCCAGCTAAGTGTTAGGATATGAGACTAGGGCTCACCCGCTCTGGCTGAACCTCATGTCGACCCACTCCTTAGGCCATCAGTCTAGCGGTCTTGGTTTCGCGACCACCCTCTCGAGCAAGCCAAAAACACATGGGTGGTTTTGTATTTGAAACTACAAACCCATTAAATTAAACCACAACCACTAGGTGAAATCACCATTAAAATATATTTAACCTATCAGCAAGCAAGACCTAACAATAATATCAACACATATTTGCTGAATCACACCCCAAGAATGGGTGTTTTTAGCCACACATCAAGAAATAACAAAATACACCTAAAATGATACTAAAATCAAATGGGTATAAGGAATGAAACCTTGATTTAAGTAAAGGGAGAAGAATGGAGAAGACCCACTTCCAACTTGGGGAAGATGTAAACCTTCTTTCTTCAAGTCTCCCAAAAACCCTCTCCGAACTTGAGAAAAAATATCCCAAATAGTAATATTCTATTATGAAAAATAAAATAAATGTTTGACTCCTTTAAACTACAACAATTTTACTATTTATAGATTTCAGAAAATAGTGCTGGCAGATCTTTCGACGAGGTTAGTCGGAATCGCCGATTAACTCGGTGATTCGCCCTTTGATGTAGTTCATCGCCGTCTTGCACTAGCCTTAAGCAAGGCCGTGCTCTATGTCATTGGGAGAGATAGTACTGCTTCGTAGAATTATTCGGCAAAATGCCGGCTACTCCTTTCATCGCCTTTTTGATCCTGCTCCTTCAAGGCTTCACGTACTGGAACAAAGGGCGGAGTGCATCCCTTCGGCGAATCGCCAAGTGTTCTTGGCGATGCTCAGTCTTCAACTTCTTCATTCTTTTTAGCCTTTTTGTTCCTTTTTGCACCTAAGTGTCAATTTTTCCACTAAAACTTCATATACCTGAAACTTAAGAGTTTTCATCAGCTATTGAGATAAAATAAACATTTGAGGACACTATTTCTATCAAAATAAAGCCCTAAATGAGTCCAATTTGTGGACCCTCCACTTTATCGATAATTTTAGTAAATAAATAATCAGTTGGAGTATTTATCGGATCAAGTTGATTGAAAGGCGGTACACATTTAGCATCTTCACATTCCCTTTCTTACCATATCTCGTCATTAGTTTTGGTCCAACCTTGATTTCTTGCAAGCTTTGGATAGCATGGCTGAAAACCCTCCGATTTTTCACCTCTTATTCAAGGCCCATCATCTTACATTTTCTGGGACATCCCATTCATTTAATTCTTCCCACCTCCAATAACATACTCGGATAACATTTCAAGTTGAGCACTCAATTTATCAATGCTTTTGTCACGCTTCTGGGTTTTCTCTTCTTGTTCCTTAAACATTCCCAAGTGTGGAAGTGATACATTATCTTTACTCGTGGACCAAGCTTGGTTAATTTTGGTCATATCATCAACAACCCTTGACGCTTCTGCAAATGGTTTCTTTACTATGTCGCCCCGAACAAGATGATCAACCAATCCCTTATTTACAACATCAAGACTTTGGTAAAAGTATTGAAACAACAGATCATCAGGAAAACCATGTTTTTGGGCATTGTAACAACACCATTTTAAACTGTAACCATACTTGATGTACGGGTTCTCCATTCACTCTTTCATATTCTGAATATCCTTCCTCAATTTCATTACTTTAGACACAGGAAATAAACTCTTAAGGAAAGCTTCAATCAATTCTTCCCATGAGGTAATAGACATCATCGGTAACTCAATCAAACAACTCGTCGTTTCTCCCATTAAAGAAAAAGGGAATAACCTTAACTGTATTGACTTTTATGAAATACCATTAGCCAAAAAAAGGTTGCACACATTCAAAAACTTATGGAGGTGATCATTAGGGTCTTCATGTTCAAAACACCCCAAATAATGCTCCCAATTTAATAAGCTGCTACATGTACTTGGTTATCACAAATGTGATATCCTTATGTAGTAGTGGTAACCAAATTTCTCCAACTTCTTTGTTGATATGAGAAATCACCACTTCTTCCTTTTTAATTTCATTATCTTTTACATGGAGACTAGAGTCGTCACCACTATATGTATTCATTGTTTAACCTACCAAAAGAACATGACAAGAGGTCCAAGCGTAAGTTTGTTCAACTACAAAATAAATTAGTTTGAAAATTACTTCTCAAATTGAATTCCTAACTACCATTCCCCTGTAGCAACACCATTTTTTAAACGCTCAAACTTATCTACAAAAGTAATCAAAAGTGTAGGCATTCATCGTCAATTAAAGTACCCAACTAAGATTCAGGTAGAATCCCACAAGGTATTGTCTGAGCTTAAGAATTCAACTAGGGAATTAAATTAAAACTAATCTCAATGTAGTAAACACGGAAAATAGGTGGATGATTCCACCAAATTTAACAATGCGAATTCAGGCTCACAATTGTAACAATCTCTAAGAAAGCAAAGGTTCACAAATTTAGTTAACTCTAGGGGTGTTGTAAATTAAAAAATTATATCACTAGGCATAGTATCAAATTTCTCAATAAAACTGAATAACCAGGGATAGGTTGGCTTTTCTTAAATAGTATTAATCCTCTTTGATCTCCTAACACTAGGTCATGAAATCTCCTTTTGGTCTCATTCATGTGGTTTTCAATTCATCCCACTACCTTGGATTAAAAATTAAGCACAAATAAATTGAAAACATCAAACTAATTACCCACTCATATTGGTCTCTTTCGAGCACCAATGCGAGATCGAAGAGAAAATCAATTATGCCACCTTAATTCATGATTTACGCACATGGTAACATTTCAAATCCATGATTAATAGCTGTAAAATAGAACAATTCAACTTACTCACCAAGTTAAATCAACACCTAACCCTATAATCACACCCCAAAAGATTAGAGTTTTAGCCACAAATCACAAAGTGTAGAGAATTTATACCTTGAACGAAATAAGTTTTTAATAACATGAATGTAACACCTAGCAATTTGAAATAACTAGAAAGAACAATAATTTGAAAGAAACCATTTTTGGAAATAATCAAATTTGGAAAGTTTGACAAAGTTAAGCAAAGTTTGAGTTTTGGGTCAACTTAAAACAACAAAACTCCTAGCTAAGGATGAGTTAGGTGTGCTACAAGATACCGTAGGAAATATATCTAAATTATTTTTCCAACACCATCGAGTTTGATCAATTTCAAGTTTGTATGAGGGAGATATGCCCATTTGAAGTTGGGTTGTCTAGATAAGTAAAGTCAAAACCGGATTTTAGAAGGGTGTTATGCTCTTTTCACTAACCAATTAATTAAATTCATTTGTTGCAATTAAGTTGTGGTCTAAAATAATTGGGTTCAGTTTACGCTTCATAAAAATAAGTTAGGGCTTTGAGCGAAGAGAAAAGAAGAGGAGAAAAAGCAATGAATCGTCAAGTTCTTGAAGCTAGACTTGTGGATTTCGTCAAGGGTTGATCCCTACGAGGTTCACCCACGCCCCAATCATGATTTAATTCAGCGAAAATTATGTTCTTGAAAGTATAGAAATTGAGTTCTTCATGGATTTTGTTGAAGTTTGTTTTGGGTTCTTGATTTTTGAAGTTGTTGATTTAAATTCATGAAATTAGATGTCGTTTTGAGTAGATTCTTGCATATTTTTGCTATTTATTTGAATCCAAGTGCTTGGGGAAGGAACGAATAGAATCTAGAGGGTTTAGAGTTGAGAAATGACCAAGGAAATTCGTCAAAACGTGGGGAATGGGGGTGTGTGGGGGGGGGGCGCCACTTAGAGCTCCCCATAGCAGGCTCTGTAGTGTGGCCTCTAGGGTACCGTGCCAGCCAGTGTGCCCCAAGCCAGGCTCTGGCGCCCCGCGCCATGAAAAGTGCCAAGGACGCCAAATCTTCCACCCTTTCCCACTTCTTTCCGTTTGAGTTCCCTTGTAACATACCTAAGTTTTCTAATTAATTTCTACACTCTAAGGTACGTCTAAACATCATGAAATCATCCATAAACATGAGATCATGAACCTTGAATACATAATTCAATTCAAGGAAATTTAAGAGTTAAGTCAAGATGAGTTCATAGATTTTTCCAAAAGTCTTGTACAATGTTTTAACTTTGTTGAGTAAAGAGTAAAGATTAAAGTTCATTTCTTCAAAAGTGCGTATGGGGACTATGTATTCCCAAAGAGTAAAATATTTTCACGTTTAAACCAGAAAGGAAACGGTGATTTCCAATAGAGCCTTTGAGCTAGTTTTTCAGTAAGAAGATTAAATGCTTTCACAATTCAGCAAGAGAGGAAGCTTTGATTTCCTAGAGAGCCTTTGGGCTAGTTTTTGAGCAATTATCTCAAACCACAGAAACAAGTTATGTTTTTAAACATATGAGCTAGTATATTTTAGGAGTAGTATTGAGAATTAATATGGGGGAGAGTTCAGACAACTCACATCCTCCATAAACCATGTAGCCATCATGGGTAGAAAAGGGTCATACTTTTTAGATGATTCCTTAGTGTTTTTTAGCATAAACTGGTGGATTTAATTAGTAGTTAGGTTATATGCCCTTGGCAAGGTATAGGACGGCCCTAGCAGCGTGAGGCAAAATGTTGTATCATCACATAGCTCTAAAGTGATGGTTGTCGGTTAGAGAAACTCCTACAAAAAGTATTTTGTATTCTTATATACACAAAGTTAATTTTTTTTTTTTATACATCTAGAGGTTATATTGTATCTTTGCATATATACAAATTTATTGTTGCATTTCTAAACACACAAAGTTGTTATCCATGTTTTCAAAGCTTTTCTTTATATTGCATTCATACTATTGATTTATATTTAAATGAGTTAAGTTGAGTTGAGTTGAGCCTAGATATGTTCTTTCAGATCCTTTCAAGCTTATGTTTTGTTTTAGTATTTCCCTCGTATGCTCGAGCATTCAATGTACTGATGCAAGTTGGTTTGCATCTTATTATGATGCAAATACAGGTAACCAGGATCAGCATCCAGCGCTTTGTTGATCTAGTTGAGCATTCAGAGTCTTGTGGTGGGCCTCCTTGCTTACCGGAGGACCCCTATTTATATTTCTTTAGTAGTTTTCAATTGTTAGGATGATCGGTGGTCTTGTAACGACATTCCTCGTAGTTTAGAGGCTTCATAGACATCTATTTGATGTTAGTTCATCAGTCTTCGCTTTCCATTTCAGTTATACTTGAAACTTGAGTTGCCAATTTGGCCAGTGAATGTTAATTTATAACACATTCTCAGTAATCTTTGAGCTTTCAGTTTACTCTTAAAGTATATTTATCATGAGTAAGTCTTCCACTCAGAGTGAAACCAAGCCAAGGGTTCGCTTAGGGCCAGGAATGGTTCTCGAATGCCAGTCCCGTCTAGGGTGTAGGCTCGGGGCATAACAATGAATTTTAAAAATTACAAGCAAGCCCACTTCGAATGCTACTTCAATTTATCAAATTCAAGATCAAAAATTAAAAACCCCAAAAACTAAAAGTGTTCTTCACTCAACAGGAAGTGTTTCTCTCTCCAAAATATTCCGAATGAACCCCTTTTTCTCTCTACTTTGGGAAATTTATAATTTCACAATTTGGCCCAAAACTGAATGCGCTACTCACTCAGCGACGTTAGTCAGTCTCACCGAGCTCATTCGGCAAATCAACAATCATGCTTGAACTCATTTTCTTCTTTCTTTACACTTTAGGTGATTTAACCATAGTCGATGATCCCGTTTGGGTTAGCTTTTCTCATTCGGTGAGTCACAAATCATCACCATTGTTTGCCCTATAAACCACCATTTTGTCACCCAGTACTATCAAAAACAACAATATTCACCTTGTTCGTCTTTTCCATTCGGCGCATCACCATTTCTCTATTAGTTCACCATCCAGCCTAAAGTAATTTCCTCAGTGCACTGTCAATTTGGGTGATATTATACCCATTGGCTGATCTGTCCTTTTTAATAGGCAATCATATAATGTGCAGCTTACACTTGTTTTCATAATTTTTGGGCATTTCTTCACACATTCATCATTGCCTTATCATTTAGCCTTCGTAGCCATAGATCATAAAAATATTATTATAGTAGGATATAATTTGACATTGACAAAGCTTATTATTGAGCTAAATGAAAAATGCTCAATTACACCTCATCCAATACTCTATCGTAATCTAGTATAAAACCCAACAAATGAGTTGGGGTTGAACCCACAGGGAGCAGTACAAGTTCGAATTTAGTTACAAAGTTTTAAAAGTGATCTAATCGATTGTAGGAATAGAAATTATCGAAAACATTTATATAAATCAAAAGGGTGGCACAAATGTAAGATGGGGGGATTGGTTTGTCAATTAGCAACTAAAACAATTTCAAAAATAGGTGAAACAATAAGTAGAGCGAAATTCTCTGAGATGTGATCGATTAAATGCTAATTTCACTATATGGGTAATTGAAATTTACTAACAATTGCTAAATCTCAGTAGGTATGATATACTATAGATGCAATAGCTTTCTCTCTAACAACTATCACGATGCAGGAGAGTTCTCTCGAACATCGACAAGTTTAACAATATTAACAACCCACAACCTTAATTTATCTACTCTCTCGAGCTAGATAGGTAGAATCAAGTTTAGAATTCACTCTCTCGAGTTGAACCCACATCAGCCCAATAATTACAATCATTAATCGAAAACCTTGGTTCTAAAAAAACTTTCTCAAGCAAGCCTACAGAATAAAATTAGAATTGCATTTGCAACTACAATTCATCAATTAATACACAGCTATCTGTTGACACCCAATTTTGACCCTCCCCGATAGAATTAATTTTTCGAGCATCTTAGATTTCAATCGATTTGAAATAATTAGCTTCGTAAAATTCAAATATTTTTCAAGATATTTTTAGGAATTTTAGTCAGTTTTCATACTATTATAAATATTTTAAATAATAAATGTATTTCATATAATTGTATATATAACTAGTATATTTTATAAATATTCAAAAATCATATCAAAAGATTTTACAATTTTTAGCTAAGTACTTTATCAACTTAGTTTAAGTCATAATTACATTTTCAAATTGATTAGTTTGTAGTTAAATTAATTATATTGTAATCAAGTTGATTATTTTTATTTCGTTAGGACTAAGAAGCTCATTAATCAATTTTTATTAATTCATTTTATTTAGTTTTTAGCCTAATCACCAACTAAACTCAATTTTCAACATGTTCATCCAAATCATCAATTCAAAATATAACTCCTTTTACTTCACCTTAAGCGCTTCTATTTAAATCAATTATGGATCATTTTGTTTGGAAGCTCATTAGTTATACAATAATAAGTGGCCCAACCCCTCTCAATTCATTCAACTAGCCCAATTCCAATTTAAAAGACCCAACAACAACAAACAACATCAACAACTCACAAACGACGTCTTCACGATCGAAGCGGCGTCTTCACAGAGCATAATGACAAACAGTAGTTCCAAGCGTTAATGATTCGACGACGTCTTCACCAAATCAAATCCCAATGCGCAAATGTTCACAACAATTTTCCAAACGCTAAAGAAACAACTAACGGTCCTAAGCGGCATCCAACTCCAGCGTGAAGAGAGACAGAAAGTAACAACTTACACGGGTCTTCTTCCTTCTTCTAGCTCCCAGTATGAATTTGTACGAACAACAGTGCAATGTGGTGAAATCTCAGCATTCCACTCGTCCTAGAGCCTTGATCGAGCAGCGCTCATCACTTGTCCGTTCCGAGTTTATCGTAATTAGGGATTTTTCATACTGATTCCAACATATCCTCTGAATTTTGGATAGAATGATACCAATTTGGGTTCAACAACCACATATTACTTCAGTCACATGGCAGATACCACATCAATGCTGAGATGGAAGGTTACACACCATTAGCATGATTACTATTTTGCCAGGAAAAGTAGTTAGAAGCAGTTCCTATGTTCATTTCTAGTGTTCATTGTATTTTCCTTTAAAATCTGATTAAGTAGTATTAATAGGAGTTGATAGTACTTGTAAGGCATGATTTGAATGTGATAGCTCAATACAATTTTCATTTCCTCTCTCGTTCTCTCTCAATTAGTCTTTTGTTCTTCATCCTTCTCTTAATTTTTCTTCTTTCTTCTTCTTATCTGCATTTCATTCCCTTGATACCTTCATTTTGGTATCAATTAGTATCGCTAATCCTAAGCTATGGGACCATGAAAAAATGTTGAAACAGTTCCTAAAGCAGCTGAATACAATGTCTAGGAGCAATTTGAGGATTTGGCAGCTCAACAGTTACACCTACGTTCTGTTACGGATGAGTGTCATCAAGAATTAAGGTTGAACATGGATTGTAGACAAGTAGAGATGATGTGATTTGTCCAATCATTGAAGGACTCTGTTGATGGGATACGACTGCACCAGCAAGCCAAGGAGTGAGGTGTAACTTTGAGTTCAATTGAACCACCATCAATTGTTGTTCATGTAATTTTGGGCCCTAATTCGTTTCATGCTGATAACTATCGTAACTACAATTTACATTTTCCTCGTTTCAATGGAGAAAATCTAAAAACATGGTTGTATCGGATAAATTAGTATATTGCTATAGATGAAACTCCAGTAAATCAAAGGTTAAGGCTGGTAGCCATGAACTTGGAAGATGAGGCTAAATTTAGCTTGGCATCAATCTTACTTGTGGTGTAGAGATCCACCTAATGTAATTGGGTGGGATGAGTACTTGAGGGCAATAACTAAAACTTTAGGGGATGATTTTGCTGATCCTATGCTTGAACTTAAGCTACTAAAATAAACTGGAACAATAAGGGAATTCCAATTTGCATTTAGTAGGCTTTTAGCACAATGTAATCTCATTACTGCCCAAGCCATTTTCTATTTTCTTAGGTGGATTGAAGGATTAGTTGGTAGGGAGTATACTGATGCATGAACCACAAACCTTGTTTAAGGTGTTTAGGTTGGGTAGATTAATAGAAGCTACTCAATTAGCTAATGCTAGATCTCAAATTAGACCATCGGGACTACTAGGAGGAGTTGCTAAAAAGCAACATCAGGAGACACTTGTTGCAAGGTCACAACCTATAAATTATAATCAGGGGACTCGATTGACTTTGCCATCTTCTTCTGGAGGAAAACCTAGGAGAACTATCTCCCTAGCTAAAATGCAGGATAAAAGGGCTCAGGGGTTGTGTTATTATTGCGATGAGAAGTACAACATTCATCATAAATGTAATCTCCCTAAAAAATTATTTGTGTTAGAGATGGAAAGTATCGAGTTAGAATATCTAGAACCTAAACTGGAATCTCCAGTTACTGATAACACGTATGGGAAGGTGAAACCATAGTCGATAGTTCTAATCGTTTTATTTCATTGTGTGCCCTTGCTGGAATTTAGGGTGCTCAAACTATTCATGTCAAGGGATATAGTGGTAAGAGACTAGTTCAGATATTACCTGATGAAGGTAGTGCACACAATTTTATTGATAAAGATTGTGTGAAAAGGTTTGGATGCACTGTTGTTCCTACTCCCACGAGCTATGTGAGTCTTGAAAAAAATGTTAAGGAGACCACAACTGGAGTTGTTAAGGACTTTGGGTGGATGCTGCAGGGCATTACTTATCAGTAGAATTTAATAGTGTTCCCTATTGGTCGATATGATATTGTTCTGGGAGCATTGTGGATGAAGACATTGGGTCCAGTGACCATGGATTTTATAGAACTTACAATGTCGTTCAATCACTAAGGGAAGAAACATATACTTAAGGGGGTGCATGAATATTGTAGGTTGGCCAGTTCCAAAGCTGTGAACAAGTTATCAAGAGATGAGGTTGAATTATTCATATTACAAATGTTCCCAGTTATGAATGGTGAAGACTTTGTGGGACATAACTTTTCCTTACAGTTATTGAAGGAGGAAATCATAGCACCTGAAATTTGGTGTTTTACTTTATCAATATCATAAGATATTATCTGAACCTACAATCTTACCTCCTCCAAGGGGTCCATTTGATCATAAGATCCCTCTACAAAATGGAGCCAAACCTATCAATATCAGACTTTACAGATAATCAGCTATGAAAAAAGATATTATAGAGAAGCTGGTCAATCATATGCTCCAACAAGGTGTTAGTCAATATAGTAACAGCCCCTTCTCTTCTCCAGTGGTGGTTGTTGTTAAAAGGGATGGAACATGGAGATTGTGTGTAAATTATAGAGAGATTAATAAGTGCACGATAAAGGACAAGTTTCCTATCCGTATAATTGATGACCTTTTGGATTAGTTGACATGAGTAAGAGTATTTTCCAAGGTGGATCTGAGATCTAGTTATCACCAGATTAGGATAGTAGTTTATGATGTCCCTAAAACTACTTTCCAAACTCATCTTGGTAACTATGAGTTCCTAATTATTCCTTTTAGCTTAACTAATGGACCTTCTACATTCCAATGTTTAATTAATCACATTTTCTAGTAGCATTTAAGGAAATTTGTATTAGTATTTTTTTATGACATTTTGATTTATAGCAGGTCATTACAAGATCATGTTAACCATTTGAAGTCAGTTTTTGACCATATGATCCACCATCAGTTGTTGGCGAAGTAATCAAAGAGTGTGTTTAGGGTTTCAAAGGTTGAATACTTGAGGCATTTTATTTCCAATGAATAGGTTTCCATTGATCAAAGGAATATCCAAGTTGTTCACAGTTGGCCTATTCCTAGTACCCTCAAATGAGTAAAGGGTTTCTTAGGCCTGGCAGGTTATTACAGAAAGTTTATACAGGGATATGGATTCATTATTAGATCCCTAACTGAGTTACCTAAAAAGAACAATTTCATATGGTCCGATGGTGCTTTTTAAGGTTTTATGTAGTTGAAATCAACGTTGCTTGTTGTACATGTTCTTGCTCTACCGGATTACTCTATTCCATTTGTTATTGAAACAAATGTCATTGGTAATGGCATTGGTGCTTTCCTTATGCAAAAAGACCACCCTATTGCTTTCATTAGCAAGGGTTTGTCTGCATGCCATGCTGCTCTATCTGTGTATATGAAGGAATTATTGTCTTTGGTATTTGCTGTCACCAAGTTGGCCCACTGCTTACATGGTCTACACTTCATTGTTAAAACTGATCACAAGGCCTTGAAGAATCTATTGGAGCAAAAGTTACATACAAATTCTCATATTAGGTGGTTGGCTAAACTGTTGCCTTTTGACTTTGAAATTCAGTATAAAAAGGGTAAGGAAAACCTGGTAGCGGATGTTTTGTCTAGGATCCAAGGTGCAGAACTTATGTCCATGATGATATCTTCAGTCCAAGCTGATTTATGGGATTAGATCAAAGCTAGTTGGACTATGGATCATGCATTACAAGTCCTTATTCAATCCTTGCAGGTGCAACCTCGTAAGAATTTCACTTGGCTTAATGCACAACTGAGAAGAAAAGGGAAATTAGTTGTTGGTGATGATACTTCCCTTAGAACTAAAATCTTATCACTATGGCATTTTACTCATGCTGGTGGGCATTCAGGCATTGATGCCACTACTAGGAAGGTCATGGCCTATTTCTATTGGAAAGATATTCGATCAGATATAAGTGTGTTGTGTGCAAAAATAACAAGTATGATACATCAGCTTATCCTGGTCTACTCCAGCCCATGCCTATACCTGTTTTTCCATGGACGGATATATGTATGGACTTTATTGAAGGACTCTTGTAACACCCCGGAAAATGGTAGGTTAACCTAGAGCCTAAACGTGAGGTTTTGTGTAACTTTCCGGAGATGTTTAGAAGTAAACTAGGATCAAAAAGGAAGAGGTAAGCATCTAGGATGAAGTCAAGGACCATAAAATACCTAAGGAAAATGAAGGAAAATAATACCTACCTTTAGTCCATTCGGCGATGGGCAGTAGCATCGTCCATGAGCATTAGCGATGAGCCAAATGGACTCTCCTCGCCTAGTGGACAACCTTCACTTGTCCTAGGTTCTGGAAAGTTGGGCGAGAGGAGTCATAGGTCGCCAATGGGGTCGGCAATTCGCCCATTGACCCTCCCCATCGCCTAGTGAGCTTCCCATTTAGGGAGCTTACTGGAATTTGGGCGAGCCAAGGATTCATTAGGAGAGTCGCCTAGTACCTTAGGTGAGCCAAGGGTTCCAAAGGGCGAGCTCTAGCGTGGGGAAGGTAAGTTTTTGAATTTCAATTAAGGGTTTTTTAGTAATCTCTCCAAACCTTGAACCAATACCTTCCCATTCTTTTCCTAACATATATATATATATATATATATACTTTTTAAAGTCAAAATTCTTCCTTTTTAGTTACTCCCAATTAATAAAAGAAGAAACCCAAGAACATCATCCTTCTCTCAATATTTCTCTCTCTAGAAGTTTCTCCATTGAAGAACACCAACAACTTGAAGAATAGGGCTCAAGAATGCATCTTCTCAACTCCAATTCGTGGGCAAAGCTTCAATTAAAGTATGGGGACTTTGATTCATGGAACACTTTTCTCCATGATGCCCTTCAGACTCTTGATTTCGAAATTGGTAACTTGTTCAAAAACTAGGGTTTTCATTCCAACCATGGGTTCTTCCTAAAAATGATTTTATTATGTTAATTGCATTATATTATGAATGATTTGATGTTTTATGGTGATTTTCATTGTAAAATTCCCCATGAACTACCACATGACCCTAATTTCATGAATTGTGATGGGTTTATTGACGCAAGATGATTACTATGAATTAAATCTATGCTACTATAGTTATTGAATCTTGGTTTTATTCATGCTTAAAGTAGTATTTTTTAGTATGATTGTGAGACATGATCCATGAACCTTGAGAGGGTAAATTTCTACGGTTTGTACCTATTGTTGAAGGTGATGTGGGTGAACTTACAATTTACTTGAAAGGTAAAGATCCTATGACTATTGTGTATATTGAGGTATTTTTGAAAGTTTATTCTCTCCTTACCCTTACACATGTTCATGAATGACTTGTCTAAGATGATGATGATGTTGTTGTGTTGATTAAAAGGCTATTTTCTAATGAAAACACTATGAACAATAATGGGAAAGGTTTACTCACATGTTAATGATGATTCTAAGGTTGAAATTTAGTTCTCACTTTATTGAATCTATGAGCTATTTTATGAGTTGTATTGAATGAAGGGTAGAGGACTCCTTCACACATGTAAATACAATTCAATGACTAATGATGTATAGTTTTGGAGATAAATGCTTAGCACCGAGTGGATATGGACAATGAGGTAAAGGCCCTTCCACCAATGCAATAGGTTGGGTCATCAAAAGTGAATTCATAAGATGGAAACCCCTCCGCCAATGCAATAAGGTGGGTTTCTAGAAGCAATCTCCCTATCCCATAACAATGTGCCATCATAAGACTTGGCTAGTGGATCCACCTAGAAGCTAACACATTTAGTCCTACCTTAGGCAAGTAGGACACCTTCTTTCGGTGTGGGGTTACACGACACTGGATTTCATGTAGCTCACATGGTCTATGTCTATTATGGCTTTTCTTCCCTATATAATAAGATAATGAATAAGACATGAACTACACTATGACTTCTTAATGAGTTGACTTAGTAGGAGTGGGGTATGGGACTTCACTCTTACAATGAACAAAGAGACTTAGTAGGATGTTATGGGATGGTTCTTTATAATTATGATGCAATATGAATATATGCATGTAAAATGAATGGATTGTGTTGTATATATATTTCCTTATGTTCAAGTAATTTACATGACTATTCCTTTATTGATGTCTATTGTTTATGAATGGGTCTAAAGAGGATTTTTATGACTAAGGTAGCTTCAATGGAGAACTTAGTATGGTTGGTATTATGGGATGACTACCATACGTTGCACAAGTGTTCCTTAGGGGTTGTTAAGGTGTTGACATTACTATGTTGTGATTATCAATGTGGTTATGGCTTGTCTTTGACATTGAAAAATGCATGTTGGTTTCCAAACTTGATAAATGCATACTTTTCACTAAAATGTCCCCCTTTTTTTTTATCATATTTAAAGGATTTTATGCATGTTTCCATACTTAGTACATATTATGTTCTAAGCCCTTCTTCCTTCTACACCTTAATGAGTGTAGGTTCCGGATAGGCTACTTTCACTCTCCTTTGAAGAAGACTTGGATTGCTTATCTTCAAGTTGTGGTGAGTCCTCAAGTTCGAGGATGGGATTTCCTATTTCATTGTTTCTATTGTACTTCTCATATTGAGACTTTTATTGATGTAAAGGGACAAGTCCCAAACTTTGTATTCATATATTGAACATAGTAAATGAGACAAAAACTAGAATTCATATTACTTTCTTTTATGAAAAGTGAAGTTGGACTTCGATTGTAAAGTTATAAATTTTCCGCATTATTTTCTATGTCTTATGTAATGATGATGCTAGAGGCTTGTATGAAACCATTTCGAGGTCAAGTACGTTGTGGTACTCTCGGGTCGTGATAAATATAGTATCAGAGCATAAGGTTTTGGGAATAATATTTAGGTTGATGTCTCATGCACCACGTCTAGTAGAGTCTTGTTCATGAGTGTGAAACGCGCCACACTTATGAATGAGAGGCTATAAGATGTTAGGAACTTTCACTTCTTTCATTACTCTTTAGTCGTGCTTTGGAGTCCTAACTCTACGAAGTCCTTTCTCCCAACCCTTCTCTTGTGATTATATGCAATGAATACAAGAAGAGGGAATGCAAGGAGGATGCAAGAGGAGAACGTCAATGAGGGAGTTCCTCTCCAAGATCCTCAAGTTCCTAATAATGAAGGGGTCATGACTAATGTGGAAATAAGGGAGACTTTCCAAAAATATACTCAACTCATGATGGTTAAAACTCAAGCCGTCACCACTCAAGCCCAAGCTATAACGGCTCAAGCAAATAGGGAAGTTGGACCCCGAGTGAATCTTAATGCAAGCGCCATGGCTTCAAGGTTAATAGACTTTACTAGGATGAACCCTCCTATTTACTTGGGTTCCAAGATGAATGAAGACCCACAAAAGTTCTTCGAAGAGGTCTACAAGATAGTAGATACCATGGGGTGACCTCTATAGAGAAAGCCGAACTAGTGGGGTATCAATTGAAAGATGTGGCCCAAGTATGATTTCCTCAATGGAAGGATAATAGGTCTATAAGAGTGGGTCCCATAACTTGGGAAGTGTTCAGGAAGGCATTCGTTCATAGGTTCTTTCAACGGGAAAAGAGGGAAGCGAAGGTGGAGGAATTTATCAACCTTAGGCAAGGAGGTATGAGTGTCCAAGAATACTTCTTGAAATTTACTAAGTTGTCCAAATATGCCCCATCTTTGGTATCTGATCCTAGAGATGTGATGAGTCGATTCGTGACGGGTGTGTCCGATTCAATTGAGGAAGAATGTCGTGCGTCTATGCTTTATGACAATATGGACATTTAATGGTCTATGCTCAACAAGTTGATGAATCAAGGCTTAGGAAGAAGAAAAGAAAGGTAAAGAGGACAAGGTCCAATGATGGTAATTCTTCTAAGGGTAAGTTTGAGGGTCAAAGTGGACCAAGGTTGAAGAAAAGGTTTTCCAACCAAGGCTCCTCCAATGCTCCAAGACCCAAAAAAGATAGGGTGTCTAACCCTAAGACTTAAGGAGGCAATAGGGGTGGATCTTCCATGGAGAGGCCTACATGTGCCAAATGTGGTAAAACGCATGAGGGGAAGTGTCTTGCCGTTATGAGTGTGTGCTATGGATGTGGAAAAAATGAACATCAGTTGAAAGATTGTCCATATTGTGCGGCCAAGGGGAAAGAGGGTAACCAAGCTCCTCCAAGTGGTTGAAATCCTAATACTCCCAAGAAGAATTGCTTTTATGTTCTCCAATCCCAAAGTGATCAAGAGGGGTCCCCGGACGTTGTTACCGGTATGTTGCAAGTAATTACAATTGATAAATGCATACTTTTCTCTAAAATGTCCAAAAAAATTTTATCATATTTAAAGGATTTTATGCATGTTTCCATACTTAGTACATATTATATGCTAACCCCTTCTTCCTTCTACATCTTAATGAGTGTAGGTTCTGACTAGGTGACTTTCACTCTTCTTTGAATAAAACTTGGATTGCTTATCTCCATGTTGTGGTGAGTCCTCAAGTTCGAGGACGTGATTTCCTATTTCTTAGTTTCTATTTTACTTCTCATGTTGAGACTTTTATTGATGTAAAGGGCTAAGTCCCAAACTTTGTATTGCTATGTTTTAGATGGTAAATGAGACGAAGTATAGAGTTCCTATTACTTTCTTTTATGAAAAGTGAAGTTGGACTTCGATTGTAAAGTTTTAAATTTTCCCCATTATTTTATGTCTTATGTAATGATGATGCTAGAGGCTTGTATGAGACCCCTTCGGGGTCAAGTACGTTGTGTTACGTCTAGGGGGTACTCCCGGGTCGTGACAACTCCCTAGATCTAAAGGCAAAACTGTTATTTGGGTAATAGTTGATAGTTAACCAAAACTAGTCATTCCATTGCCTTATCCCATCCCTATAGTGCGCAATCTCTTGTTCCTATCTTCTTGAATAACATTTTCAATTTTCAGGGTTTCCCTGCAACTATAACCATTGATAGGGATCCTATATTCATTAGAACCTTTTGGAAAGTATTTTTAAATGCTCGGGGGTGTCCTTGCAGACTTCTACAGCTTACCATCCTCAAACTGATGGACAAAATGAGGTTCTGAATAGGTGTCTTGAAACCTATCTCAGATGTTTATATACTGATGCTCCTGCTGATTGGGCTTCTTATCTAGCCTTAGCTTAGTGTTGGTACAACTCTAATCCATATTCTACTATTCAATCTTCTCATTTTGAGTTGTTATATGGCTATCCTCCTCCCTTACATCTTCCATACTTGCTTGGTGACTCTGAGTATGATGTTGTTGAGGATTTTCTGCTAAGCAGATAGTTTAAACTCGAGTTGGCTAAGTTTCATTTGCATCGAGCACAATAAAGGATATGTGTACACGCCAACACTCATAGGTCTGATAGGCATTTCCAGGTTGGTGATTAGGTTTATGTTAAACGCTAACCTTATAGACAATCTTCCTTAACTATTTTTTCATATCACAAGCTCACTTCTAAATTTTTTGGTCCATATCCCATTCTGGAGAAGATAGGTGTTGTGGCTTTCAAACTCCTCCTCCCTCCTGAAGTGCAAATTCATCCTACCTTTCATATTTCTCAGCTTAAATTATGTCATGAACATCTTAGCACTATAGTACATCCTCCCATCATTGACTTATGTAGTCCTCATTTCCCTAATCCTAAATATATCTTGGAGCGCCAAATGGTGAAGCGTGGTAATAAGGCGGTTGCTCAGTGGCTTATTCAGTGGTCTGACCTTGATCAATCTTATGCAACTTGGGAACTAGCTTCTACATTACAAACTCAGTTTCCTTCACCCTTGTATAGAAGGGTGTTGTTTCACAAGGGGTATTGATACCGATTTCGGTTCAACAACAACGTAATACTTCAGTCACATGGCAGATACCAAATCATTGCTGAGCTGGAAGGTCACACACCATTAGCATGATTACTATTTTGGCAGGAAAAGTAGTTTGAATTAGTTCCTATGTTCATTTCTAGAGTTCGTTGTATTTTCCTTTAATTCTGATTAAGTAGTACTAATAAGTGTGGATAGTACTTTTAAGGCATGATTTGAATGTGGTAGCTCAATACAATTTTCATTTTCCCTCTCATTCCTTATCAATTTCTCCTCTGTTCTTCATCCTTCTCTTAATTCTTCTTCTATCTTCTTCTTTCTTCTTCTTATCTGCATTTCACTCCCTTGATACCTTCATTTTTGTATCATAGAATTTGGAATTTGAATACCAAAAATTCCCTGTTCCTACTCTATTTTACCTTCGTCTTTTCCCCCTCAGATTTCCCCCCATCTCCTCTTCTATAAAGCCTATGTTTACCTTCAGTCTAGGGTTGGAGGAAATAGGGTTGAAAAATATAAGCATTATACATGAAAAAATATCAATTTACTATCTATACACAATTATATACGAATACTTAGGGAATAGGTTTCGAAACCATAGAGATTGAGAATCCATATTCTACTTAGTCCTTTCCCGTTCTCTTCTTCTTTGTTCATTGGAGTTCTTGGAATCGCATTTCGTTGTCGAAAGCTCATCCTTGCTAGCTCGTTGGTCCAAAACCGCTGCCCGGGAAAAGGTAATCTCTAATTTCAGTTCATGTCGCTGTTGTTTTCAACGTGTTGACATGTTTGAGTCTCGACTGTTAAAATATTTAAATGTTAGAAATTTGGGGTGTTTCGACTCGTTGTTGATTTCAAATTAGTAGTATAACTTTCCTATTTATTTAAGTTATTTCTCTATTCCTTCCTATCTCGTGTTCACTCGGTTTGCTTCACTCGATATGTTTGTTTTCTTTTGGATAGCGATAAGAGTCGAAGTTCTTCGTCTCCTTTCATCCACTGTTTCTCATTTTAGTTTTTGATTGTGACCTTAAAATGTATAGATGTTGGAGGGCTGTTTTTTTTATTGTTATTACCCCTTTTGTCTTGACTTCTACAATATAGCTATGATTACATCCAAAATGACCATGGGTCCTAGTTTGTTCATGTTCCATATGAATCTGCATTTTTATCGAGTTCTCAACGTCATTTTCTTTGCTCTTTCACTTTAAGTTGGGTGAGTGAGTCAAGACGTCAAGGGTTTGAGTTCATGTTTTGCATTTGTAACTGCTCGTTTGGATATGTTACTAGAATTTTATTGAACTTGTTTATTTATCTCTATGCCTTAGTTGAGTTTCGAATCTCAATTGCATTTGTTGTTTTGATAATCGCAATGTCTTTTCCCCTCTCTCTTTTTCTCTTTAAATCGTGATTTCTTTCTCGTTCTCGTTTGAGATTCCATGTTTTCTGTTAGCTTTTGTGTTAGTTGACATCAAGCGGTCCGAGAGTATGAAACCTAAAGCATTCTAATTTGAACAGTAGGATTTTATATTTAGTAGCAAGTTCTATCATCTTTCCTTTTATTTGTGTTGATGGTTTACTTCCAAATTGGGTTGATCTGTATTAAACTTGTCATTTATGGGAGTGTAAGTCAGTTGGAGTTTGAGTCTAACTTCGTGTAGTTGATTGTGTCTTGTTTTTTGCTTATCTTAAGGTCAATCTTGTTGTCTATCCTCCCCCCCCCCCACCCTGTATTGTCTGCCCAGTTGTGAGTTTGATCTTGTGATATGTACTTGGCTCATTAAAAGCTTATTATTTCGCATCTCGCATGACCATTGATTTTAAACTTGACATCATTTCCAACTAAGTAAAATGCATCTGTTTGTGTGTCGTCTTTGGTGCATTTATCAAATTTATCCATTCATGATATGTTTGTTTCATTTAACTTGAATCTGGTAAGTTGGAATATGTTGAAGTCCGTATCTTTTTTTTTTTGCGTAATTGATTGAGTCTCATTTGTAGTTCAATCTAAGAGAAATATCTCGTTTTAACTTCTATTTCACTGCATATACATTCATGAGAAATCTAGTGTTGTTCATATCATCAATTTGAGCTCAAAGTGTTTCGCAGTATTATTTTTTTCTCTTATTTATGATTATTGAGGTGCTTTGTATTATTAGATTATGAGAAGTATTAGGTTATGTCCCCATTTAATCATGCTTAATTGTTAATTGATCACCACTACAACAAATTTATATATTCATTAAATGTTCATCATGTGAGATTTTGTCTTTTTCTAAAAATCTATACGGTGGCCCTTGCTTAGACTACAAAAATGTGCTTTTTCTTCTCTTAATAGGAATGTTCCCACTTTCCAATAATTAATTGGTTATTTAGTATTAATTCCATAATCTGTTCATTTATACTATTTACCTGCAATTCAAATATATCGCTAAGATTTTGAATCTCCGCTCCTCTAATTTCTTCTCTTTGATTTTGCTTGTTTGCATGTGAAATCTGCCTCGGGTCCTCATTGACTCTATCCATGCATTTTTCTATTGGGCCATGGAGGCACAATTCTTTTTATTTGAGTCAACCAGCACTTGGAAGTGAAGAATAAATTCCATGAATTTGACGTACAAATGTTTGGAGTAGATGTACGGGATTGTATACACCTAATGTATACAAAAATCGAAAAATGGGCCTAAACGCCTCCAAATTCAGTTCTTGTATTTTTTTATTTTGGGCCTAAGCCCCTTGCATTTTAATTCTTGTTATTTTGTTAGTTTAGTACAGGTGCCAAAAGCAAGAATTGGGCCTAAAGCCCAATAGAGAAATCAACTCACTTTAGTTTCTTTAGGCCGGGTGCAAATGGGCTATAGGTCCAAAGCTGAATTTAGGCCCAAGCACCGTCCCAGGCAAACAAAAACTAGACTTGGGCCAAAGTATTCTCTCTCTTATTATTTAATTGTCGATTCTTGTTTATTTTGCTTTGTTTGATTTTGAGGGTTTTTCCTAATTCGATTCCCCAAAGAAACCATTTTGAGTTAACACTCATATTTTTCTAATATTAACTAAGATTATCTATTTTCTACTTAACACTCTTTAGAATATTTATAAGTTATTTACTTAAGTAATATTTCTCCAATACCCTCCGTTTAGAAAGTGATTTTATGTTTTAAAATGTTCATTTCCGCAAATTAGTCAAGCATGCTTATCTTTGCCTATTTTCTAAATAATCCGCCAAATAGTTAATTACCAGATAACCCGCATATTATTGGATGTTCTATGTGCTTTAAAACCCTTCCTAGAATATTAATATGAACCCCGAACCCTTTTAATATTTTCAATTGATTTATGTTTAAGCTTTAGAAAATTAATAGTTTTCTTAATTTTACTTTAAAAATTAAGTGGCGACTCTGAAAAACTCAGTTTCTTTTTTAAACATAAAATAGAATGGCAACTCTACTGGGGAAAAGATTGGGTTCTAACCTTAAAATTAAATTGTTTGGATGATATATGTTTTCTAATTTGTTTAAATTTCTGAATATTAAATTGTTGCATTCATGGCATAAAATATTTCGTCGAACGATACTTCTTCTATTTTTCCACTTAAAGGACAATTATGCGGGATGCAGTCGTTCGTTAACCAAATTGTTCTCAGGGTACCCTGGGGAATGTAGTTTGCCACTGGATGGTCAACGGTCGTTAACTACCCCATCCCGAGTAATCCGCTTGGGTCATCGATCCACTAATAAAAAGCCCACTCTTAGTCAGACCAGTGTAGAGCAAAACTCAGTCACAAAAAGTAGCACATTGGCCTAAGATAACCCAACCCCCAAGGTATGTTGGGTCCATTAGAAGACTACCTTGAGTCCCGAGGCCCCCAACCCAAACGAACGCTCATACTTATGTATTTGAAGGATGTATGCGCTGTTTGAAAAATTGTTGTGCCTTGGGTTTGGGGGGATTGCTAATTCTTTATATGTTTTTGTAAATGACTAAACAATTCCTGAGTTTCAAAATAGTTATCGAGACGTCGAACCTCCTGCGTTCATGGTTGAACCGCCTCAATAATATCAGAAAAGTAAAATTTCAATCCACTTAGGCCACCTCCCATCGATAATGGATCTTAAATTTTAGCCCGAGTTCATTGAAGTGATTACTCGGTTCTGGGATGAAGAGAGAATGGTTTTTCGGTTTGAGAATTTTGAAATAACACCATTAGAGATTGCCTTAACACTTTCGGGATATGCAATAAATGGAAAAAACATTCAAATCATAACATTCTACTACTGAATAAGCCGACTAGTTTAAAACTGAAAAACATGTTGTTACTGGTAAATGCAGACTGGTTAGACACCCCGAGTATCTTGTTTGTGAAATTCTTTGACGATGGGGGAACGAAAATTATTATGAAATTTTTTCCAAATGAGTTTCTCAATCATGGTACTTGGAATTAGACTCAAACCCTGATATTTGTCGTATGCCTCTTAGGAACAATGGTATTTCCTCAGGATGGAGGAAATGAAATTGATACTCGAGTTGTGATGGTTACACACGCTATCTTTGAGGGTATTGGTAAAGAAGGAGATATGAAATACTTCAATCTGGCCTCAGTCATTTTGGCCGACATGTACCGATATTTGGGTCAATGCTAAAGCGGGTTTCCATTTTTGAAAGGGTGTATTATCTTGCTTCGTTAGTGGATGTCTAAACATCTGTTTAGAACATATGAGACTCAAAAACAGGAGTTGGACAAGCCAAAAGAGTCAAGTCCCCTTGACCACTACAAACTCCATTTAAGCATTCGTAAGTTCAAGATCCATGACAGGAGAAAGGCGTGGGCTCAAGTCCTTTACGATATAAGAGAGGAAAATATTCAATGGATGTTTCAGGATTTTGTGTCAGAAAAATAGCCATTTGAGGGGCTTTGTTTCCTTTCCTGATTCTCTAGGGCATTAGAGGGGTACAACCCTACAATCCTAGTAGGGTAATGAGGAAGTTCGGTAGAAAACAAATCCTACCTATGAAAGGAGACACTAGCCGATATGTCATCGACTACAACGGGTGTGATAAAAAACCTCTTGCCAGGGAGATTCTCCAAGAATGGGCTGGTTGTGTTAACCTAAAAGAAAGCATGGCCGGAAAAAGGCATCAAGTTGGGTATGTTGATGAGTACAAGAAATGGTTGCAGAATGATTTACTTGGTATACTCAACCTGACACCATGTACGGTTGCAAATCGAAGATATTTAAGTAAGGTTCCAACTTCTAGCCTACAATTTTCAAAAGTAGTGGGATCAATGGGAACAAGAGTTTCAGTGTAGGGAGAAAGAATATATGCATAGAGAACAAGAGTTCTAACAAAGAGATAATCAAAGCCAAAGGGCTTTAGCATTCGTCACACAAGCGTTAGCTAATGCAAGGGATCGCTTAATGCGTTTGGACTCAAACTTGGATGGTCAACTGGACACTCTCCAGAATGTGCCGATGTCTTCCAAAGCCTTGTTCGTCAAACCGCATGTGGTGACTAGCAAGCACCTCATCAGAGAAAAAGTGGAGAAAGAAAAAAGAGGAGCGGGACCTTCGCCCTTATGGTTATCCTTTTCCCCTGCGCGGGATTGATTTTTGTTGTATTTAAATTTTATCCCTTGCCCTAAAATATGTACTAATTTTGTTAACTTTGTAATGACTTCTCTAATTATTTATGAATCTTATTTTTGGGGTACAATGATTTGTTCTTAAATGGCGTAATACAACCTTCAAATCGCTAGGCTTACCCTTGGCACAAAGGGCCACATATATGTTTAGGACGCACGATATTTGCTTGTGTGCTTTAACTGTTTATGTGATGTGTTGCTTTGAATGAGGACATTTTTGCCCACCCATTTTTTGAAATTTTTTCGAAAATCTCTACAATACCAAATGCATGTCAGTACCTCAATGTTTGTTCAAAAAATTCTTCGAGTCTTGACTTTCTCAGCCAAAACTAAATTCCACTACCAAATCCTCAACCTTACTCTGTCATCTTAGGAAAGGTTGAACCGCCGCTAAGATGGAAAGAAGTCAAAATGTCAAAGTGGAGCTGACTGAGGAAGAACTGATGTTGAAATTGCACCGGATCAACCAGGAGATCCGAGATGTTGAGGAAAGGGCAATAGAAGTAGAATTTGACACCACAGTCACACTAGCCAAAAGTACAATGTTAGACGTGGAGATAGCAACTAAAAAGGTGAGATTTGTTATAATGGACGAAGAGATAGTTGATACACTGAAGAATGAGGATGCAACATAGAAAATTCAGAGGCTATGCGAAAAATACCATTTCCTTGATAAAGAAATTAATGTCAGCATCCCCGAAAATGCTAAACCTGAAGTTGTTGAAGAAAAACTTGAGGAAGAAGTAAATTACATTAATCCTTTCCAAGGACGATTGAAATATGGAGACGAGAAAAGCACTCTACGAGCATATCGTCACAATTATAGCGTGGGGGCAAATTCATTTTGTGTGCTCTCATTTACGAGCATCTTGAGGCCTTAGGCATCCTGAATCCCCTCGAAGGGACGACTTTTAAGGTTGAACCTGAGGACACACATAAGACATGTGCCTACCATACAGAACAAAAAGGGAACACCATAGAGGAATGTGTGGAGCTGAAGACCGCAATCCACGACCTGATCAACATCCGGAAATTTAGCTATATGTTCAGTCAATATAGTCTCCTTACCTATGATCAGCCGGAGCCTGGTATGCCGGTCACGGAGCGTACTTTGTTTCACTATCACTAGTTCACACCTTTTGAAGATCTGTGGCAAAGTATCTACTATAAGTTGGTTTGAAGCGGGATCCTGACCCCTACCAAAAAGATTGCCAAAATGGTCTCTACTTTGGAGGTGAAATCTTTGAAGCTTGCCCTTATCACGGCACCGGGGATCATAACATTGAAAAATGCCTCGTGTTTTGCTATGATGTGGAATCGTTAATCATGAAAGAAAGGATCCAAGTTCAGTCCCCCTCCCCTTCCCCGTTCTTGTTTATTTAAAAAAATTAGTCCCCGTTACTCGTGGATTAACATGTACTCAAACGAAGAAACTCTTATGTGCTTATATGCTATCTATGTGATATTATGCATTATCTAACCTAAACTAAAACTAACAGATTTGCTTGTGAGTTGTTTTTCTTTTTTAGATACATAGAACTGATATGTGTCGATAAGCTGGCTGAACACCCTTATTTTACAAGATCAAAAGCTCCCAAAGATTCCTTCCCAAGTTAGAATTCTCGGAAAGTAAAATAAAAAATGGGTGATAATAGTGATGTTATTGGCTTGACTGAGGTTGTCGTAGCTTAGCCCTTTGCCGCTAAACAGAATGAGTTAATTATGAAACTGATCCAACAGATTGCAGATTTAAAGGTTGAGACGCAGAGGAAGCAAGATCTATCGAATCCTGTATTTACTATAAACCCTCTAGGCAGGAAAGATCTCCACTCCATTTCCCTAGCTGCTCCAAATGCAAGTACGGAACATGTTCAAAAGGCACTCTCTAACCCCACTCAAAACTCCCCCATCATTGATTTAACCGCCTCAAACCCCATCACGCTTCCACCTCGTATCAAGCACTACCTCCTCCTCAAAATACCAACCTTCAAACCTTCCCTCTTCCTCAAAACCAAAATGTGAACGATGCTTAGACTTTCCCTCATCCTCAAAACAGAAATACCAACCCTCAAACAATCCCCCAGTTATACCAAACTCCTCAAAACAACCAAAATCCTTCCATCGCTCCACCTTTTCCTCCGAAACATACTTTCCAAATCCCAGTCGAAAATGAACATTACACTAATTACTCTGAATTCGATCAATACGAGGAGCAGGAAAAAGAGTGGAGATCCAAGGAAGAAAATGCCAAGAAGAATTAAAGGAGGAGATCATGAAAGCCATGAAGGAGTTGCATTATACTCCAGAAGTCACCAAGTTCAGTTACGAAGATTTGTGCATCTATCCAAACTTGGACCTTCCAGAAGGGTTCAAAGTGCCGAAGTTCCACACTTTTGGAGGGACCAGAAATCTGTTGGCTAATCTAAGAGCTTATTATGACCAACTCGCATGAGTTGGCAGGAATGAACCCTTGTTAATGCGGCTATTTAGTGGAAGTTTAAATGGAGAAGTGTTGGAATGGTTTGTCTACCATAGGATAAAACAGTAGTCTAGTGGAATGCACTAGCTAAGGATTTCATCGAACCGTTCGCCTATAATGTGGAGATCGTTCCTGATCGATATTCTTTAGAAAAGATCAAATAGAACTGCACTGAAAGCTATCGTGAATTTTTGTATATATAGAGAAAGAAGGCAGCAAGGGTTCGGCCTCCCATGTCTGAGAAGAGATCGTTGTAGTGTTTATACGCAATCAAGAATCAAAGTATTATGACAGAATAATGTTTCTCATTAGAGCAAAATTTGCGGAGATAGTCAAGATAAGTGAGACTATCAAGGATGGGCTAAAAACTGAGAAGATTGCCCACATTGTTGCCTCATCTGGATCCTCGGGGTTGTTGAAGAAGAACAGAGAATATGTGTCTTCTATTTCTTACGCATCTGAGGAAAATAAGCCTCAAGTAAATCCTCGCCGTTTAAAGGTCGTTCTCAACCTACACAGATTTCATACAAAAATCGTTATGGTCAGGCAGATAATCAAACTCCTCCACCAAGTCACCAAAATACCCCTCCCTTAATTACCAAGCCCTTCTTCCCATTTACCAAACTCCTCCTCCTTTTTACCAAACTCTGCCTCTAACACACCAAACCTCACTTCCTCATTACCGAAATGTCACCCCAAACCGTGCAAATGTCTAGAAAACCTACCAAGCCCCTCCCTAGTATATCAAACCCCACCTCCATATTACCAAAATACCCCTTCGAACTACCAAGGTCCAGAACTAAATTACACAACCAATTCATATCTGAGGTATCAAGCTCCTCGCTAAAATGCTCCAAATAATTGTTAAATGCCTCCCCCAACAAGGTAATTACAATCCTCCTCGTCCAAGATTTGAGAAGATGCCTGCTTAAAATTTCACTCCTCTCATGAGAGTCGAACACAACTTTTCGAGCGGTTGACTGATTAACGTTTCAAAAACACTTAATCCAGCTCTAAGTGTCAACGATCGTAAATCAGTATAAACTAAACTAAATGAGTTGGGGTCGGTCCCATAGAGAGTAGCTTTATTTTAAATTCGAATATAAAAGTATGAAGGTGACCTTTGCAGCTGAACAAACTCCACATTTAAGAGTCTAGAAGTCAAAATCCAGGATGTTGTTACCAACCCACTTCAATAATCAACAAGGAATAATCAAATAACGAGATAACACTTTGGGGTTTGACTAACGAACTACCGAATTCAACTTAACGGGTGTGCATCATTACCAACAATGTTAATTCGTCGTGGGTAGAATGGACTACAAGTAAAACAATTTTCTCTCAAAAGATTACCTTATTTTCGCTGAGTTCTCTCGAACCTAAACACTATCCATAAGACGACCAACCCTCTTTCTCATCAAATCTACTTTTTCCGATCTAGATACAAAGACTGAATCTCGAGTTTCACTTTCTCAAGCTGATACCATCATGACCCACTACTAAGGATGCCAAATTACTAAGTTGGTTCTATACTTCTCTCTCGAGCAAGCATAAAACTATGAGCTATATTACACTAAACATAAAATAATGAAGTTAAACCACAGTAATACTTCAGACCCACTTCAAATTAACAGCAAAATTCACTAATTGATAACACCCATTTAGTTAAACGCAATAATTGGTCACATTGTCAAACCCCCAAGGTTAGGGTTTTAACAAATCATAGTAAAAAGATGAAATTCAATACCTGCCACATTTTCCATAGTTGGGTAAATGAAATTCAAAAGTCAAAATTCAATAATATCTTCTCTATTACAAAACCCAAAAGAAAAACTTTACTAAAAACACTTGAAATCAACAATACCAATATTTTTGCTCTCTATCTTTTGTTCCTCACAATTTCTGAATGCCTTTTCTTTCTTGAAAAAATCAATTTATACAAGTCCGATGTGTGGCTTTTTGGAGCCTATCGGCGAAGTAAGTCGGGCTTCGACGATCGTCCTTTTGTCTCGCCTTCATTCTCCAAATCTTCTTCATCCAATCACTGTAGTTTTAGGCGAGCTAGATCAGGATTGCTATTTCATTCCGCGATCCGCCCTTTTGTCTTTTAACTCGCCCATCAGCATTTATCTAGATCTCCGTCAGTACTTCCGGTGATATTGTCGTCCTTCGCCGATATGATCGGCTTCATGCCGAATGCAACTGCCACTCACCAAAGTTACTCCTAATCCAATCTCAGAGTTCTATAAATTTAGGCGATAGAGGAGAAACTTGGCGATTCGCCGAGTGATCTCGGAGATCATCATGCTTGTTTTTCCTCTTCTCTTTTTCAGTTTGTGTTGTCCTCGATGCCCATTTCTTTCCTAGCTTTGTTCCTCAACCCATATATCTGAAAATCAAGGGTTTTATATCAGGTATTGGCACAATTTAAGCATTTAAGGACACTAATTCTATACAAACAAAACCCTAAATGAGTCCAAATCTCGGACTAATCAACACCCCGACTTAAACTTTTGCTTGTCCTCAAGTAAAACTCAAGTTCAGCAATTCGAGAAGGATATCTCAAATAGTGCTACAAAAGACTCAATCATGAATGCACACAATAAGACTCAAATTACTCATGTAAGGATTAATTGTGCACTCAAAGATTCAAGTTGTGACTCACTATTATCAATGATTCTCAAGTTCACAATACTTGTTTCAAATGCAAGTTCAAGCACAACAAAGATACTCAAATGCGCTCACAACAAAGATGAATCCATATTCACACACAATTGTTCAACAATTTATAGTTCTGGAATCACATACAACTTTCACACTCACAAAGATGAACACATGCATGACTTCAACCATAATTTTGCCCTTATTTTCCAATCAACATTCGCTTCAGCTCACTCAAGATTAAAAAGGTCTTTCCAAGGCTTGTAACGGGGCTGAGTGTAAAGGTATGATCATTTTAGCTCAGTGGCTGCTATCCTCATGAAATGTGGTATGAAAATCACTTTCTTTCCTTTTCTTTGCCATTTTCACTCCTGCTCAAATTCACCCCATTATTCACTTTTTGTGGAATACCGGACAAGCCCTTTCTTTTGCAACTTTCACAACTTTTTTCTTTCTTTTTCTTTTGCTTTATTCTTTTATTTCTCTTCTCTTTTTTTATATGGAGGGGTTCCATCTTTTTCTAGTCCTTTGATAAAGGGGGACTTCTTCACACTACTTGATTTACCTCCTCTTTTCATCACACCCCCAACTTAGGCTTTTGACCTAAGTTGGCAATTCAAATAAACCACACTTCATGAGGATTAAGGGTGAATGGATAGAGAGGGGTCACATTTTCTCAAGTTTCTTCCAAGAAAAGGATAAGGCTCAAAGGGGGTTCAAATAATGTTCACACATTTCACAGGGTTGGACACAAAAGAAGTATCTTGTCAAATTGGTTCACTCTCTTTTAAAAATCGTTGCCTTAGATCATTTCGAGGAGCTTGCATCACTAAGTCAACCGGACGAACGGGGAAAATTCTAGGTGTCATCACACAAGGTTCACGATAAGCTCATCACACAAGGCATTGGCACCAATATCAAAATGAGACTCCGCACTTTTGTTAGTGTGCAATGTTCATCAGAAGAGACTCCATTCGATAACTAGCTAGTCACAACGAGATGCCAAAAGTTTACATATTGTCTATGCAACTTCATTTGGCCTCATCGTAGCCGCACATTCAGTTTTTGTTCGATTAAGAGCACTATTCAAGATAGCGGTATTGATCATAACCGATACTCAAATAAATAACTTTTTCGAATGAGCAATGGACTCACAGACCAAACACACTCCCCCACCAAAAGCATTCAACATTGTCCCCAATGTGAGTAGAGAACAGACAATACCAAAAATGAAAAATAAATATAAACTACTGGTATGTAAACACGCAGAGCAAGTTGAAAAGGAATCTTCACTAGGCACCCATTTGGCGAAATATTATAACAGTCGCTAAACTACTCGGTGACTCGGCTAATGGTAGGGATATCACCGTTATTTCCAGTATGCATCACGTTCAGAAAGTGGGGGAAAAGGTAGAATTGAAGGAGTTTACCGAACAGGTTGGCGCTTCGCATAATGGACTTGCAACCTCATCGAATGATCCATTAGGTCAGGCTATCAGAGTTGGGCAGAAGGGCAGAGAAAGTCGGGTCGCACTTCGGTGAGTCGCCAAGTGATGAAGTTTCCCCACCTAATGTTCCAGTATCTCAACTCCATTTCCAAAGTACATAAGGCAGACTATGTCGGGTTCACCAAACGGATTCGACGATCTACCAATGATGTCTTCACCTCGCATAATTGCTTGCACCTGCAAATTAAGCGCACATTATTTGAAATACTAACACTTGGGCTGCCTCCCATGAAATGCCTTATTTAACGTCTTGGCACATCGTGGAAATGTTGTCAAGCATCTTCCAGATACACCACTCCAATTAGAGAAATATCTTGGCATTCGCCAAAGTACAACTTCAAGCGTTGCCCATTCACTTTGAATTCAGGTCCCTCTTTACCTTCAACTTCAATGGCACCATTTGTGAACACCCATGTTATTCTAAATGGACCTAACCATTTGGATTTGAGCTTTCCCGAAAAGAGTTTGAGTCGGGAATTATATAGTAACACCCAATCTCCTACTCTGAACTCTCTCTTAAGGATTCTAGAATAATGCCGTTTCTTCATCTTTTCCTTGTAAAGAGCTGAACTTTCATAAGCCCTGAACCTGAATTCGTCCAACTCATTTACCTGGTCTACTCTCTCTTTTAAAGTCTTTGCCCAGTCCAGATTTAGAGCTTTCAATGCCCATAATGCTTTGTGTTCTAATTCAACCGGTAAATGGCAAAATTTTCCAAACACTAGCTGATATGACGATATACCAATTGGTGTTTTGTATGCGGTGAGATACGCCCATAGAGCATTATCAAGATTTCGAGACCAATCAGTCCTATTTGCATTCACTGTCTTGGCCAGGATATTCTTCATCTCCTGATTCGACACTTCAACTTGGCCACTCATTTGGGGATGATACGGGGTTGCTACTTTGTGTTTCACTCCTGTCACGACATGAGTCTACACCTCGGAAGTGACACGGTGTACTCAACACCAAAAGTGTCTTATACAAGGCTCATAGCTCATTCATTGCATAGGTAACATAAATAGTCCGGAATTTAAAACTTTTTATTTAAAACCATACAATCTAACGTTCAAAAACAATTAAACGCAAGCTGAAGTCTATATCTCACATGGCCATCATAGACACAATCTTGAACAAGAATAGGGACACGACCCTTTACAATAGTAATCTAAAGTAGTCTATTACATGAAAAAAATTTCTAAACACTTGTTCTCGATCTATGAGGACATACCCAAAATGTCTTGGAGAACTCTAATCCAAACTTCACTAGAGAGAATGCAATCATTTGCCGGAACCTACACTTGTAGTAAAAACATGAAGAAGAATGGGTTAGCACAATTAAGTACCAAGTATGATAGCCATAAAAAATTATGCTTAAAAAGGACATTTTGATTGAAAGTCATTCTTGTATGCCATTTTGGTAAAACTTCATGAACATTGAATAAAAGAGGCATAATATAAGTCACAACCAACATTCAAGTCATTTATCCACATTAGGACATGATCAACCACATAACCCAATACCTTTACTTTAAACCTTCACCTCAAGTTACACTCATGCTATACCTTGTGCAATGTATAGATAGCGTCCCATACCATCATCCACACCAATGTACCACATATTAAGGTCACCAAAAGTGAACTGACCATCCAACCTTTCCATCTTCAACATTAATACTCACACACAAGAGATAAATATTACAAAAGTCCTAACATCAAAAGGACCACCACCTAATACAACTCTAAGTCATACTTGTGCAATGTGTAACTACCATCCCATACTGCTACTCACACTCAGTACTCCTTTGAAGTCCCCACAAGCAAGGCACATTCAAATACAACAAGTCATAACAAGGAAGTAAACTCATAGTACAATCCAAATATAGCATTCATCATTTCATTCAAGCAGATAAGTCAACATTCTTCATTATCTTCATTATATTAAGAGCACCTTCATTCATTAGACACTAGATCAACATTCTCATAAATGTCATCATAAGAGCCCATTCATTTCATTTAACATCATAAAGGAACACACCACAACCTCTCTCAAAGCATACTTGTTCAATGCATAGATGGCGTCCCATACCACTACCCACAGTAGGTAGTGCATTCTTAAGAAGCCATAGTTCATTAACATTATTTTAGGGGTAAGCCTTAACCGACATAGACCATGTGAGCTTGACATGGAATCCCGGTGTCACCCTCACCGGCTAATGGGATTCCTACTTGCCTAAGGTAAAACCATCGTTTGTTTAGCCTTAAGTTAATCTACTAGCTAGACCTAAGTGGACACATAGTTTATGGGATAGGGAGATTGCAACTATATATTCTGCCTCAACTAACGTATAAGTATCCATCTCAAGAGATTGCTACTAAGTGCCCCGCCTCAACTCACGTATGAGCACCCATCTCAATCCATATCCACTCGGTGGTTAGCATTTTTCCCACAGAGTATTTGACATTCATTACATACGTTCATTATTATGGTATAAGAGATTGTTACTAGATACCTCGCTTCAACTAACGTATGAGCATCTATATCAAACCCAACATTCATTTATTGGAATGCTCATAGATTCAAAGATGAGAGTAGCCTTTCACCTAATAATCCCCTTATTATTAGAAAGTCCTTTCTCAACAAGTCATTATCATTCATTAGAGTACAATTGAGAATAGCCTTTCCATTAACCCATCATCATTAACATTATCATTGAACTTCATTCATTCTTCATTCAAGTGTGTGTATGTAAGGATAGCCTTTCACATAATCATCATCATTCACAAGTGTTAATAGAGAGATAACATTCAATCCTAACACAATTAGCTTTTAAATATGATCATAATTCATCCATTTAGATCACACACATGCTTCACATCATAATTATCCATTAACCTTTACATGTAGGGTGCAAGGATTATATCCATAAATTCAATACCACAATATACATAGTAAGTAAACACCTCCACCTTTCAAGTGGATCAATAGATCAAGCACAATTCTAATTCAACATGTAATTAGGTCATAACTTTCCCTTTCAAGGCCACACCAACAATTTACTACAATAAGGAATGCATAATGATACAATTCAACAATCTAAATCAATTTAGGCATAATCCATCAACTTTCATTCTTGATCAACAAACCCACTTCATTAAGGCATAATCTAGGAATTTTGAGAATTCATGGGTTCATAGAGTATTTACATCATAAATCATCAAATAAACACTAATACAATCATAATTTTTCATTATAAACCATTTGAAAACGTTTGATGAAAGAAACCATGAGATTTAGTAAAACCTAGGGTTTTTGAGAAACATGAAAACTTTGAAATCTATTTTGAATGGACTCTAGGGGTGAAAGCTACACCTAGATGAAGGATCACCATACCTTGATAGATGAATTCCACGAAAATTTACTCAATTATCCTTCCTCTTCAATCCCTAAGTCTTCTTCTTCTATTGGTCTTCGATGGAGTTCTTGAGAGAAGATATTTGGAGAGGGAGGGGTTTTGATTTGGGGAATTTGAGTAATGAAATATAAATTAAGGTTTTAATGTTTTAATACTCTTAAAATATCTTAATAACCCTAAAATAACCGTCCACCAATTTATAAGGACTTGGGTTGAATTTACCAATTCACCCCCACAATGGCCGAACCAATTGACAGCAAACAGGTGTGACTCACTCCCTAGACTCACGGACGGTGACTCCATTGACGGACCATGTTGTTGGTTCATGGTCTGGGGCTGCAGCTTGGTATGGAGGGGCCTCACCTACGGAGGCCATCAACGGGGAGTGGATGGACCTACGGGGCATGGACCCCTTCTATAGGTTACCAAATTTTGACCAACTTTGGTTTTCTTTAGGGTCTTGGGGGTTATGCTTAGGGTCCTCCTCAGGACCGCTAAGTTGGTCCGTGGGGAGCCATACATTGACGTTTAACTCCTACACCATCAATCATTGCTCGGGATAACATAAAACAATATGAAACCTCACTCAAACCTCACATCAAATTCAAACACACACACGTTAGGCTGTACTTTAACTTATTCATTTTAAGGGTCATTATAACTCTATACTTGCTCAATGCGGATGAAAAAAACATGTTGCAAAAGTGGGAACCCCCATCACTAATAATATCCCGAGGAGTACCAAATCTAGCAATGATGTAGTCTTTTAGGAATTGAACAACACTTCTCCCTTCTTTGTTCGGTAGTACAACAGTTTCCACCCATTTAGAAACATTATCTACTGCCACCAAAATTCACTTATTACCAAACGAACTCACAAATGGGCCTATGAAATCTATACCACAAACATCAAATAGCTCAACTTCTAAAATGGGTGTGAGAGGCAACTTGTATCTTTTAGACACTCCACCTTGTTTCTGACATTTAGTGCACTTCTTAACAAACTCATGAGCATCTTTATAGAGGGACAACCAGTAGTAACCACTTTGAAGAACTTTACTAGTTGTACGTACACCACCATGGTGACCCTCCACCGGTGAAGAATGACAAGTATGGATAATTTTGATGGCTTCTTCCTCCGGAATTCATCTCCTAATGATATGGTTAGCACACTCTATGAATAAATATGGTTCATCCAAAAATTACTTCTTAACATCGAACAAGAACTTCTTTTGTTGGTAGAAGTTTAGTTCTTTCGGCATTAATCCAGACACTGTAATTAGCAAAATCAGCGTACCAAGGAGATTGTTGGAGAATTACCGTGAATACCTATTCATCGGGAAAGGCATCATTTATGTCTACCTCCAGCTCATCATTTTCCTTGCCTTCTAATCTTGATAAGTGGTCAGCCACCTGATTTTCACAACCTCTCCTATCTTTGACTTCAAAGTCGAATTCTGCCGACAGTAGCACCCACTTGATATATCCTGGCTTGGCATCCTTTTTTCCCACCAGATAATGCAGTGCAGCATGATTAGTGTGAACAACTACTTTAGTTCCTAGCAAGTATGCCTGAAATTTCTCAAATGCATATACTACCGCAAGTAATTCTTATTCTGTAACGGTATAGTTACATTGAGTACCATTCAGAGTTTTACTTGCGTAGTAAATGGGGTAAAATAGCTTGTTGCATTTTTTCCCCAACATAACACCTAATGTAGTGCCACTTGCATCACACATTACTTCGAAAGATTCTGACCAATCGGGACTAATGATAACCGGAGTGGAGATCAACTTTTCTTTCAAACACTTGAAGGCCACTATACATGCATCCTCAAAGTGGAATTTCACCTCTTTCTCCAAGAGTTTGCATAGAAGATGTGCAATTTTTGAGAACTCTTTAATGAATCTCCAGTAAAAACCGACATGCCCCAAGAAACTATGAATACTCTTCACTGAAATAGGTGATGGTAACTTCTCAATTATTTTCAATTTTTGCTTTGTCAACTTCCAGCCCTTTTTGTGACACTTTGTGATGAAGAACTATACCTTCCCTAACCATAAAGTGGTATTTTTCCCAATTTAGGACAAAATTTGTCTCCACACATCTTTGGAGAACTTGTCACAAGTGTGCTAAGCATGCTTCAAAAGTGTCACCCACAACTGATAAGTCATCCATGAAGACTTCCATTGAATCCTCCACCATGTCAGCGAAAATATATAGCATGCAACGTTGAAATATTGCCGGAGCATTACATAACCCGAACGACATCCTTTTGAAGGCAAATGTTCCATATGGGCAAGTAAATGTAGTTTTCTCTTGGTTTTCCGGAGAAATGGAGATTTCATTATAACCGGAGTACCCATACAAAAAGCAACACCATACTCTCTCTGAAAGTCGATCAAGGATTTGATCCATGAAATGCATAGGGAAGTGATATTTTTCGTCCACGATTTAACTTCTGGTAATCCATAAATACTCGCCATCCGGTCACCGGTCTCATAGACATAAGCTCCCCTTTTTAATTTGGGACTAGTGTGATGCCTCTCTTTTTCGGTACACATTGTACCGAACTTACCCATTTGCTATCCGCAATAGGGTAGATCACACTTGTATCCAACTGCTTTATTATCTCCTTTTTACCACCTCTTGCATCTATGGGTTCAATCTTCGCTTATGTTTAACACTTGGTTTACAATCACTACCAAGCAGAATTTTGTGAGTGCAAATGTTGGGAGGGTTGGTTGCCCACTATATCAGCGATAGTCCAAACTATAGCTTTGATATGACTTCTCAACACCTCAAGGAGGAATTTTGTCTGCCATTCAAGCAAATCAGCTGCAATGATCACACGTAAAGTGTTATTTTGCCCCCAAGCAAGCATATCGGAGATGGGAGTGGAGTACTTTCAACTCCATATTCGATGGTTCTTCATTTAGCCTTCGTAGCCATATATCATCAAAATATTATTATAGTAGGACATAATTAGACATTGAGGACACTAATTATTGAGCTAAATGATAAACACTCAACTACACCTCATCCAGTACTAGGTGTAGGCGATTGTAATCTAGTATAAAACCCAATAAATGATTTGGGGTCGAACCCACAGGGAGCGTTACAACTTCGAATTCAGTTACAAAGTTATAAATGCGATCTAATTGGTTGTAGGACTATAACTTATCAAAAACATGTACATAAATTGAAAGGGTGATAGAAATGTCAGATGGGGGGATTGGTTTGTCAATTAGCAACTAAAACAATTACAAAAACAGGGGAAACAATAAGTGTAGAGGAATTCTCAGGGATGTGATCGATTATAGGCTAATTTCAATATATGGGTAATTGGAATTTACTAACAATTGCTAAATTTCAGTTAGTAGGCTAGACTATCGTTGCAATAGCTTTCTCTCGAACAACTATCACGATGCAAGCGAGTTCTCTCGAACCTCGACAACCTTAACAATATAAACAATTGAAAACCTTAATTTATCTACTCTCTCGAGCCAGACATGTAGAATCAAGTTTAGAATTCACTCTCTCGAGTTGAACCCACATCAACCCAATAACTACAATTATTAATTGAAACCCTTGGTTCTAAAACCTTTTTTCTCAAGCAAGCCTAGAGAACTAAATTAGAATTGCATTTGCAACTACAATTCATAGATTAAGCCCACTTCAATTAAGCAGTTAAATCAGTAAATAACAACAACCATAAGCTAATTAAGCCAATAATCACATGATCAGACCCCAAGAATTGGGGATTTAGCCACACATCATTAAAAGGAAGAAACAATTATCAATTATGTTAGCCATGAACATGGTAATTGTTCCCAAATCTTTATAATGCTTTAAATCAACTTAATTCAAAAACCCTAATGAAAATTCTTCAAAACGAAGTCTCAAAAGCTCTAAGTTCTACAATGGAAAACTCATGAAACTTCAAAAACTTAGAACTCCAAACTCTCGGAACTCTCCCTTTCTCCTTTTTAAATTTCAATTGATAGTTTCACAAATTTTGGCCTTCAGGACGGTTAGGCAAAATAAGTCGAGCATCACCGACCAAGTCGGCGATGCGCCCTTGGCTTCATTCCAGTGCCAGTTTTCCTTGACCTTTTATCATCAGGGTTCTGTTACTTTAGGCAATCAAGATCGAGGTCTTCGATCCGTTCGGCGATCCGCTGACTGTCCATTTCCTTCACCAAGTAGGTTCTTCCCCAGGGCTAGCAAACTAGAACTTTAGGCGAGCTGAAGAGTCACGCGGTAGCTCGCCGAGTGGTCTTGGAGATTGCCTTTATTTAACTTATTTAGTTTTTTCACTCCTTTTGCCCGGTAATGTCCTTGCCTTGCTCCTTAGCCTTCATTTCTGCAAATCAACACTTTAACATCAATTTTGAGCATAAATTAGGCATTGAGGACACTAAAACTAAGAAAACAAAGCCCTACTTTAGTTTAAATCTCAGACACATCAACACCCCCAACTTAAACTTTTTCTTATCCTCAAGTAAAACTCAAGATCAATCAGTTCATCAAGGATGTCATCAAAAAGTTCTACTCAAGACTCAACGCAAATGCACACAAGAGGTTCAAACTACACATACAATGTTCAATTGTGCACTCTAAGTTTTAAATTGTGACTCACCATTACTAAATATACTCAAACTCATTATGCTTGCTTCAAATTCAAGTTAAAGCTCAACAAAAACATTCAAATGCCCTCACAACAAGGAAGATTCCATGCTGACACAAAATTCAACAACAATTTAAAATCTCGGAATCAAATAAAACTATCATGCTAACAAAGATGAACACATGCATGATTCTACCCATAGGTTTTCCCTTCTTTCCCAATAAATTATTTTCAGCTCACTCAAGATCATAAAGGTCTTTTCAAGGCTTGTAACGGGGCTAACTGTAAAGGTATGATCATGTTGGCTTAGTGGCTTTTACCTTCATGAAGTATGGCCTAAAAATCATTTTTTTTCTCCTTCTCTTTCACATTCTAACATGTTCACAATCCACCATCTTATTCACTTAAGCGAAACTCATTGGATACCCCAATTTTTTACTCCTTTCACACACTTTATTTCAAAAACTTTTCTCTTTTGTAGTCTTTTTCCATTTTCACCTTTTTCTTTTCTTTCTCTTTGTTTTAGATGGAAGGATTCCATTTTTTTCAAACCATTGCTTCAAAGGGGGATTTTTTTCACACTTCATGACTTTCCTTTTTTTCACCACACCCCCAACTTAGGCTTTTGGCCTATGTTGGCTATTCAACTAACCAATACTTCATGAAGGCTATAGGTGATGGGACAAAAAGGTCAAATTTGTTCAAGTTTCTTCCAAGGAAAAGGATATGCTCAAAGGGTACCAAACAAGATTCACACTTCTCACAAGGTAGTCAAAAACAGGTATACTATCAAATTAGGTTCACTCTTCACAAATTTTACCTAAGATCAATTCAATTGCTTGCTTAAATCAATCTATTGGACTAACGGGGAAAGTTATAGGCAACATCAAGCACAATATCCAAGCCAACCTCATAACCTTGGCATTTGATACAATTATTAAACAAGACGCCACACTTTCTAGCTAGCGTTCAATGAGCATCACAAGAGATTGACTCGACAACTGGCTAGTCACAACAAGATGCTAGGAGTTCACATATGACCTATGTAACTCAATTTGCCTCATCGTAGCCGCACATTCATATCGTTAAATTGAGAGAACTATTCAATCATTGGTATTGACCACAGCCAACACTCAAAAAAGTAAGAAAAGCATCACAATCAAACACAAAAGAAGTAGCAAAGTTTTCAACATCGGTTCAAAACCATTTGCACATTAAAAATAATAGACATTTATGGATAAACAACAAATATATATATATATGTATAAACACAGAATAAGATCTAATATTCACAAAATCAAAACCACAAACATAACAATATCCACAAAAACAACCCAATAGAAGTAGGTATTAAAATACCTCACCCCAAAAAACAAAAATAGCAGTTGTCCTCAAATGCAAAGAAATAAGAAAAAGTCTAAAAAGTAAGAGAAATGGAGTATAGAAAATTATCCTGCTAAGCCTGGAGTGAAGTCTGCATGTTTGAAACTCCATCTATCGGGGCATTAATGTCCGGCTCAACATCATCCTTGCCTACACTGGAGCCCACCATAGATGTATCTCTGAGCAATGCCTGCATAGTCGTCTCCACCATGGCTCCCTCAAAATCTGCCAAATCATCATATATATAGCCTCATCTCTAACACCCAGTTTCTCATCTTTTATCCCTGCCTCGGACTCAACCTCTACCTTATCAGCCATAGCAACATCTCCGGTCGTAGTAGCCAGAGGAACCTCAAACTGGCTGTAAAATTAGTGCTAAACATCTCGGATATATCCACCATCCCAAACAACATCGATAAATCCGTGGACTTCAGATGGTACACATCCTTCCTCAGCCCAATAACATCAGCCTTCAAGGCCGTAACAGTGTTTGTAGCACCATAGCTCTACTCACAAGTCTCAACCTAAGAGGCATGCACATCGATAGAATGAGCCAGATGGCCCATTTTAAATATATTGGCCTAGGTGAAAGGGGGTCATGAGGTGGCAGCATCAGCATCAGAAGAAGTGGGAGGGGGTGCAGCAAAAAAATTGAGAATATCATAAGAAAAAGGGCCAGAGGTACCTGTAGGATCACTATCCTCATGGGACATGATTGCCTCAGCAACATATCAACATCAACAACCGAGGACGTTTCCGCCAGCACACCCCTCCTCTTGTCTGCCTCATCCCGCATGTACTCAGCCTTGATACGTCGGATGTAAGTAGAAGAGGTGTGGGGTGACCTCCACATCTGTCTTCTCAACTCTAGGAACACAGGCCCGTCTACACAGCTTGGTAATCAGCACGGGGAAACAAAGTGAGGTTTAAATCTATTTGTCCCTCATGGCCATTTCTTTCTCAATCAATAGCCCCAACTTCAACCTCTGGCGATCCATAATCAACCCTTCACAGGCCGCCTTCGAATGGCGTAGGATGGACTTATTCTGTGACGGCTTGATGGTGCTGCTAATAAACCTGAACCAGTATCTGGTAGCAACATTTAGGTCATTTTTATCAATCTGTCCACTTGCCTCAATCCACCTCGGAGTAGCATTAGAGACGAGGGGTACCAGCCAACCCTTAAGATCCTCTAAGGTCTTCTTCTTGACCAAGTCAGGGTACTCATGTATGAAATCCCAAGAACACTCCATTAGTGCATTTATGTCCGAGCTATTACACTTTAACTTCTAGTCGTGAAACGTTATTTCATCAACTGGCTTGAACATATTGGCCTTCTTCTTCCCTTTAGGGACCAACTCTCCATATGCTGCATAAAAATCCCTACCCCAAGTAGGAATGTTTGGCCTCGGGGTTTATTAAAGACCTCAAATTTGTGGAACTTCAGAGTGTTTCACACTTCATGAAATTTGTCCACCAAACCATTGGTGGACAACTATTTTTCTTCCAATATAGTCCTCCAACCCTCGGACTTTAATTTGTTGAGTGACCAGGGAGGAGGACCCTGAACTGGTTGCACATGTACCACCGTCTGCTCTAGAGCTAGAGCTGGAGCTGGAGAGTGTGTAGGAGGCATTGGGATCCTATACGGATCATGTGTAGCCTTGCAGTGTAGCTTCATTCTCCTACCTTGTAAGACTTGATCGTCCTCCAGTTCAGATATAGAGGTTGGGGAACTGTCCCCTAATTGGGCCTCTCTGTCAGATATGGTAAGGTGAGTGGCGTAGATCCCCTCACTATCGGAGCTTCGCTTCGCAGGTATCAACTCAACGGGCGCCTTGCCCTTGCCTTTAAATCCTTTTTGAGGGAGTTCGGTAGGTGGGATCGGGGAAGCAACGGCTTTCTCATTTCTTATTATTCCTCGAGCCCACTTTCGGGGTGATTGATTTCTACCACCGACTTTGGGTCTAGCCATATCTGCAACATAAAACAACACTTGTTAGATGCAATTCAGAAAATAATGTAACATTTGAAATATGCATAGAAATACTCACTGAAACAATCTGTAACGACTCAGAAAATGATAGGTTGAACTAAAGCCTTAACATTTGGGTTAGTAAGACTTTTTGTTGATGCCCAGTCTGTTTTAGACTTAATTGAGCAAGGTAGAAGCCTAGGGTGCAAGCAAGGGCCTAGGCTAGCATGATAGGGTGAAATAAACCTTGTTCTTTGAGGAGGTGTTTGGCAATGGGAGTACTTGATCACCCAAAGGGTTGGGCGAGTCGCCCTTTCACTCTTGTGGTCGCCAAGTGGACTGTCCCATTCGCATAGTGCTGGACCAAAGGGAGATCTAACTCCTAGAACACTAACCAATTTGGCGTGTCGCCCTCTTCCCCCTATAGATCGCCTAGTGGACTGCCCAATTTGGTAGCTCACTGAAAAATTGTGCGAGCCAAGGGTGCACTTGGTGAGTTCCCTAGTGCCCTTGGCGATCCAAGAGGGGCAAATGGGCGAGGTAAATCGTGAAGGAGGGGAAATTTTAAGTTACAACTGTAAAGGTCCTTAGTCCTTTTCCTAAGTTGAGTCCTCATTATTCTATTCCTATCCTAGATACTTTTTAACCCTTTTTAGACTTGAATCCTTAAATTTAGTCACTTCAAATAGAATTAAAAGAAATCCACCCCTCTCAAATATTTCTCTCACTAGAAATCCTCCATTAGAGAAGAAGAAGAAGGGAGCCATTGAAGCTAGGGTTTCATGATTCCAATATGGTTCTTCCTCAAATTTCTTGGGGTTTCTTAGTAAAGGTATCGTAATCTTGATCCTTGCCTAACTTTTCATTCAATTAGCCAATTCAAAGGTGATTTCAAAGCATGAAAAATCTAGGGTTTTATTCAATCTTATGGGTTCTTTCATCAAACGTTTTCAAATGGTTTCTAATGTTAAATTATGATTATATTGATGTTTAATTAATAATTTAAGATTAAAATACTCTATGAACCCATTATTTTCTCTCAATTCCTAAATTGTGACTTATGACGTGGATTTGATGATTATGAATGAATGTTGATGGATTATGCCTAAATTGCTTTTGGTTATTGAATTGCATCATCATCTATGCCTAATTGTGGTGAATTGTAGGTGAATTGCAGATTAGTGATCATAGCCTTGAAAGGGCAAGATTGACCTAATTTACTTATTGTAGTAGAATTGTTTTAGAGATGTTGATCCACTTGAAAGGTGGAGGTGTTTAATTACTTTGTATGTTGTGCTCATGACCTTGAAGGAATAGTGTGAGGAATTGAAGTATTATCATGATTTTGTATATATGAATGTGATGTGAAGCATGTGTGTGATTTAAGTGAATGAATGATGATCATGTTTAGAAGCTAATTGTGTTAGGATTGAATATTATCTCTCTATTTATACATGTGAATTATGGTGACAATGTGAAAGGCTATTCTCACATACACACACTAGAATGAATGAATGAATAAAGTTCAATGATAATGTAGTGATTGTTGAGTCTATTGAAAAGCGATTCTCAATTGTACTCTAATGAATGATAATGACTTGTTGTGAAAGAACTTTCTCACAATAAGGGGATTCTTAGGTGAAAGGCTATTCTCATCTTTGAATCCATGAGCTTTCCAATGAATGAATGTTAGGATGGGATAGATACTCATCCGGGAGTTGAGGAGGAGTATATAGTCACATTTCCTATATCTCATTTTAGTGAATGTTGGGTTTGGGATGGATGCTCATCCGGGAGTTGAGGCGGGGTATGTAGTAGCAATCCCTTATCCCATAATGAACTAATGTAATGAATGTAAAGTACTCCATTTGGAATAATGCCAAGCATTGAGTGGATATGAATTGGGGTGGACGCTCATCCGTGAGTTGGGTGGGGTATCTAGTTGCAACCTCTTGAGATGAATGCTCAACCGTGAGTTGAGGTGGGGTATCTAGTAGCAATCTCCCTATCCCTTAACTATGTACCCACATAGGTCTAGCTAGTGCATCCACTTAAGCTAAAGAACAATTGTCCTACCTTAGGCAAGTAGGATTCCCTTATCTGGTGAGGGTGACATCGAAATTCCATGAATTGCTCACATGGTGTTTGTCGGTTAAGGCTTACCCCCACAAAGAATGTTAATAAACTATGGCTTCTTAAGAATGCACCATTTGATGTGGGTGGTCGTATGGGACGTCATTTATGCATTTCACAAGTAGGCTTTGAGCGGGGTCATGGGGTGTTCCTTTATAATGTTAAATGAAATGAATTGTCTCTTATGATAATGTGAATAAGAATGTTGGCTTAATGCCTAATGAATGACGGTATTCTTAATGAAGTTAATATTGAATGTTGACTTATATGTTTAATGTGAAGATGCATACTATACTTAGATTGTATTAAGTGTTACTTCCTTGTTATGACTTTTTGCGTATGAATGTGCCTTGTCTATGGTGACTTCAAAGGAGTAGTTAGTGTGAGTAGTAGTATGGGATGCTACTTGCACATTGCACAAGTATGACTTAGAGTTGTCTTAGATGTTGGTTTTAATGTGATGATCTCACTTATGTAATGTTTATATCTCTTCTATATTTTATTGTATAAAGGTGGGAAGGTTGAATGGTAAGTTCACTTTTGGTGACCTTAAGGTGGTACTTTGGTGTGGATGGTGGTATGGGACGCTATCCATACATCGCACAAAGTATAACTTGAGGGTTACTTGGGGTGAAGGCTTACTGCGAAGGTAAAGGCTTACATGATGATTATATGCTAATGTCGTTTAAAGGACTTGTATGCTTGTTGTGATTGACTATTATGCCCCTTATGTTCATGAAGGTTTTATTAAAATGGCATATATCATGACTATCTAAGAAAATGTCCATTTAACCATGGTTTTTGCATGGCTTCCATACTTACTAGTTTTTGTGCTAACCCCATAGTTCTTCTCCATCTTTACCAAAATGTAGGGTTTGGAGATATTGGTGTTCTATTCTTGAGGAATAGGTTTCTAGGTGCTTGAAGATGAGGACTTAGTGAGTCCTCACAGTTTCGAGGACAAAACCCATTGTGTTCCTTATGTCTTTTAGTTTTTGTTTAAGCTTTTGTATGGGCTAAGTCCCAATGTTTTATTCAAAGTATTAGATGGTTTGAGATATAGTATATAAAGTCTAGAAAGTCCTCCTCTTGTTTTTTAATGAAAATGTCTTCGATTGTAAAGAATGTTTTCAATTCTTCTCTATTTTTTCAAGTATCCTATGCAATGAATGAGGCTTGTATAAGACCTCTTCGGGATCGAATACGCCGTGTTACGACTAGGGGGTGCTCTCGAGTCGTGACAAACATGGTATTAGAGCACAAGATTTTGGAATGGTCTTAGATTGTCTCAAACCACATCTAGTAGAGTCATGTCCATAGTGTGAAGCGCACCACATTATGAATAGGAGGTTATTGGGTGTTAAGAAAGTTTCACTTCTTCATTCTTCAAGTCGTGCCATAGAGTTTAACTCTATAATGTCTTTCCCTTATACCTTATGTTATGGTCTTTAGAGTATGACCACTTAAAAGGTTTATGTTACAAGGGTTAAGGAAGAGGAAAGGTGGGTTGTGATGCCAACTATGGCTATATGACTTGATAGAGTTGAGATGATAGTTATGGTGTGACTTTAGTATGAATCGGTTTCTTATTATTTATGTGTGTTGTTGGTGGAATCTGACTTAGTCAAGAGGCGTTTAGAGGTATATTGAAAGAGTTGATGAAATGTGGTGATTTAGAAATGCCTAGGTGTGATGAGTATGAAGGTTTAGTGATGTTTTGCTCCGACCTTAGAATTATAATAAGTGAAGTTTGAAAGAGCTAATATAAGCTTTCTCCCAAGTAGGGGATAACGTGCCTAGATGGTAAGGTCATTGAGTGTCCTTGATGTGCATGAGTTAGGATTGCTTGATGTTCTCACCTTAAGGGTTGTAGTGAGTAAAGGAGTTTAGACCCAGTGTGGTAGACTCATATGAGACCTTGAGTGGTGTTGGTAAGGTTGTTTGTGAGCAAGAGTAGCTTAGTGAGGACCTTTCTAGTTTAAAAGCACCAGTTTGTTGATAAGTTCCTTATGGTTGTGAATGTTTTGTTAAGGTTCCTTTGTTTGTTTCATGATAAGCCTTAGTTGGCTTTTCTCTTAAGTGGGAGATAGTATGGTTGAGTAGTAAGGTTGTTGAGAGTTCTGATATCCTTATCTCTTTCCTTCTATTCCTTTTCAAGCTTGACACAAAGAGATCCTTTTTGGCTTGCTTCATGTTTTAGAGTCATGAGTGATATTGTGTTTCCATGGTCTCCTTATAATGTGCATGTTCTTAATGAGTTTATGTTTGAATGAGAAAATTAGTTTTCATGATTTATGTTCCTCATGTTAATGTGCATTTAGTATTAGTTGCTTATATGCTTCATGAGATTAAATGTTGAACATGCTTAATGTGCTTTTGAGAGAAATTGCATAATGTGCCTATTGATGTGGTAATGAGCATGATATGAGTTAGTGAAGGAAGTTCCTCCAATGAAATGAGAAATGTTGTTTTTTTATGCATAATGAGTTTGTAGATGTAGTTCCTACTTGCTTGTGTTGCATTGAGCTTATCGATGTGGAGTGGATGTTTCCGCCAATGATTATGCATTCATATTGATGTGTCATGATTGTTGGGCTGCTAGTCTCGAATCGTTTTTCCCTTAAAGTGTTTTAAGTGTCATTCGAGGATGAATGTTCCTAAGTGGGGGATAATGTTACGACTCGGAATATGATAGGTTGAACCAGAGCCTTAACGTTTGGGTTAGTGAGACTTTAAGTTGATGTCTACATTGTTTTAAACTTAATGGAGAAAGGTAGAAGCCTAGGGTGCAAGAAAGGGCCTAGGCTAGCAGGATAGGGTGAAAAAAACCTTGTTCTTTGAGGGGCTGTTTGGTGATGGGAGTATTTGATCGCCCAAAGGGTTGGGCGAGTCGCCCTTGGGCTCTTGTGGTCACCAAGTGGGCTGTCCCATTCGCCTAGGTGTTGGACCAAAGGGCGAGCTAACTCCTAGCTCGCCAACCAATTTGGCGTGTCGCCCTCTTCCCCCTCTAGATCACCTAGCGGACTGCCCAATTTGGGAGCTCACTGGAAAATTGGGCGAGCCAAGGGTGCACTTGGCGAGTCGCCTAGTGCCCTTGGCGAGCCAAGAGGGGCAAATGGGCGAAGTAAGTCGTGAAGAAGGGGAAATTTTAAGTTACAACTTTAAAGGTCCTTAGTCCTTTTCCTAAGTTAAGTCCTCATTATTCTATTCCATCCCTAGAAACTTTATAACCCTTTTTAGACTTGAATCCCTTCAATTTAGTCACTCCAAATAGAATTAAAAGAAATCCACCCCCTCTCAAATATTTCTCTCAATAGAAATCCTCCATAAAGAAGAGGAGGAAGGAAGCCATTGAAGCTAGGCTTTGGTAATTCCAAGGTGGTTCTTCCTCAAATTGCTTGGGGATTCTTAGTAAAGGTATGGCAGTCTTGATCCTTGTCTAACTTTTCATTCAAGGAACCAATTCAAAGGTGATTTCAATGCATGAAAAATCTAGGGTTTTACTTAATCTCATGGGTTCTTTCATCAAACGTTTTCAAATGGTTTCTAATGTTAAATTATGATTATATTGATGTTTAATTGATGATTTAAGATGAAAATACTCTAAGAACCCATGATTTTCTCTCAATTCCTAAATTGTGACTTATGAAGTGGGTTTGATGATTATGAATGATTGTTGATGGATTATGCCTAAATTGCTTTGGTTTATTGAATTGCATCATCATCTATGCCTAATTGTGGTGAATTGTTGGTGAATTGCGGATTTGTGATCATTGCCTTGAAAGGGCAAGATTGACCTAATTTACTTATTGTACTAGAATTGTATTAGAGATGTTGATCCACTTGAAAGGTAGAGGTGTTTAATTACTTTGTATGTTGTGCTCATGGCCTTGAAGATATTGTGTAAGGAATTGAAGTATTATCATGATATTCCATATATGAATGTGATGTGAAGCATTTGTGTGATCTAAGTGATTGAATGATGATCATGTTTAGTAGCTAATTGTGTTAGGATTGAATATTATCTCTCTATTAACACTTGTGAAAGATGCTGACAATGTGAAAGGTTATTTTCACATACACACAAACTTGAATGAATCAATAAATGAAGTTCAATGATAATGTAATGAATGTTGAGTCTATTGAAAGGCTATTCTCAATTGTACTCTAAGGAATGATAATGACTTGTTGTGAAAGGACTTTCTCTCAATAAGGGGATTCTTAGGAGAAAGACTATTCTCATCTTTGAATCTATGAGCTTTCCAATGAATGAATGTTGGGATGGGATGGATACTCATCCTGGAGTTGAGGCGGAGTATCTAGTAATAATCCCTATATCCCATTTTAGTGAATGTTGGGTTTGGGATGGATGATCATTCGGGACTTAAGGTAGGGTATCTAGTAGCAATTCTTTATCCCATAATGAACTAATGCAATGAATGTAAAGTACTCCGTGAGGAATAATGTCAAGCATCGAGTGGATATGAATTGGGGTGGATGGTCATTCGTGAGTTGAGGTGGGCTATCTAGTAGCAACCTCTTGAGATGGATGCTCAACTGTGAGTTGAGGCGGGGTATCTAGTAGTAATCTCCCTATCCCTTAACTATGTGCTCATATAGGTCTTGCTAGTGGATCCACTTATGCTAAAGAACAATTGTCCTGCCTTATGCAAGTAGGAATCCCTTATCCAGTGAGGGTGACACTGGGATTTCATGAATAGCTCACATGGTCTATGTCAGTTAAGGCTTACCCCCACATAGAATGTTAATGAACTATGGCGTCTTAAGAATGCACTACTTAGTGTGGGTGGTAGTATAAGATACCATCTATGCATTGTACAAGTAGGCTTTAAGAGGGGTCATGGGGTGTTCCTTTATAATGGTAAATAAAATGAATGGGCTCTTATGATAATGTGAATAAGAATGTTGGCTTAATGCCTAATGAATGAAGGTGTTCTTAATGAAGTTAATGAAGAATGTTGACTTATATTTTTAATGTGAAGATGCATGCTATACTTGGATTGTATTAAGTGTTACTTCCGTGTTATGACTTGTTGAGTATGAATGTGCCTTGTCTATGGTGACTTCAAAGGAGTAGTTAGTGTAAGTAGTAGTATGGAATGCTACTTGCACATTGCACAAGTATGACTTAGAGTTGTCTTATATGTTGGTTTTAATGTGATGATCTGACTTATGTAATGTTTATGTCTCTTATATGTTTTATTGTGTAAAGGTGGGATGGTTGAATGGTAAGTTCACTTTTGGTGACCTTAAGGTGGTACTTTGGTGTGGATGGTGGTATGGGATGCTATCCATACATTGCACAAAGAATAACTTGAGGGATACTTGGGGTGAAGGCTTAATGCGAAGGTAAAGGTTTACATGATCATTATATGCTAATATGGTTTAAATGACTTGTATGTTGGTTGTCATTGAATATTATGCCTCTTACGTATATGTTCATGAAGGTTTTATCAAAATGGCATATATCCTGACTATCTAAGAAAATGTCCGTTTAATCATGGTTTTTGCATGGCTTCCATACTTAGTACTTTTTGTGCTAACCCCATATTTCTTCTCCATTTTTACCAAAGTGTAGCGTTTGGAGATATTGGTGTCCTATGCTTGAGGAATAGGTTTCTAGGTGCTTGAAGATGAAGACTTGGTGAGTCCTCAAAGTTTCGAGGACAAAACCCATTGTGTTCCTTTATGTCTTTTAGTTTTTGTTTAAGCTTTTGTATGGGTTAAGTCCAAATGTTGTATTCCAAGTATTAGATGGTTTGAGACACAGTATATAAAGTCTAGAAAGTCTTCCGCTTGTTTTTTAATGAAAATGTCTTAGATTGTAAACAATGTTTTTAATTCTTCTCTAGTTTTTCAAGTATCTTTTGCAATGAATGAGCTATTAGTCTTGTATAAGACCCTTTCAGGGTCTAGTACACCGTCTTATGACTAGGGGGTGCTCTCCGGTCGTGATACGATCGGCGAGTCACCGAACACCATTAGCGAGCCAAGTTGGGCTCGCCGAAGGTTCTAGAATGAAATATGCATAAATGTAGAACAAGTCGGCAATTTCTAGGACCATTCGGCGGATCGCCAACACCTTTCAGCAAACTAGAAGTAGCTTGCCGAAAGTTACAGAACAATATCAAGAATCAGGGACGCAAAAGAGCGATCAGGCGGGACTTTCGACGAATCTCCGAGTGAACTCGGTGAGCTCAGGCATCTCGTCGAAAGTTACAGAACATAAACCATTAAAAGAGAGGAATAAAAGGCGATCAAGGGGGACTTAGGTGAATCATCGAACAATTAGGCGAGCTCGACCCATTTCGCTGACTAGTTTAACCTACCAATTTTTCACCCTGACCATAAAAATCTAACCTGCAGCCTACAAAATCAAAATTAAACTAACATACATTCAATTCAACTAAGACCCACAAGATTGATGTCCAAAGGTTACTCAGACTTCTCCTGATTTGGCCAAAATTGACCAATTGACGTCTTTTACCCTTAAGAATGACGTCAACCGCTCTATCATTGGGAAAAATTCAACAATTAGCACAACTTGGGGTTACTCAGACTTCACCCGCTAGACCCACAACATTCTCAACACAACCCCATAATTTTAACACTCATAGATAGAGGAATTCATTATTTACTGCCAATTAATCATGAGTTCAACTAAATACGAGCAATTACACCATCATCCGAGCCACAAAACAACATTAAACACAAATAATAATCACAAAAATGATCATGCATTCGATTACCACCAATTTTTATAGCGAGGTTCGTAAAACCAACCATAGATGCCAAGAGATTTGTACAGCTAGGCTAGCAATGAAATCCAAATGTCTACCCCAAGCAAATAATCCCAAGTAACAGTAAGAACACTAGTACGAGAAAAAAAATATAAGTTGTTGCGAGAGTACTCAAATTGAAAAGTTTGAAAATGAAGAGATTTTTAATTTAAAATAGTTTGCCCTTTAAAAACTCTTCAGTTCGCGCTCCAGTCGAGGACAACTACTTACGCGACTGACCCACTCTACGATGTGTCAAGTGGTAACATAGCCCGCTTAGTTTTACAGAACTCCTAGCATATTAGGTAGTCCCAACGGCGATCGAAGTCGGGCTCGCTGACCTATTCGACTAGTCGCCGACTGGACTTTTGGCTCGCCTGGTTGCTATTTTCCAAAATTTCAACCTAAACATTCAACACCCGTTATTCAAACAACAGTAATAAAAGCATTAAATCTTGGGTTGCCTCTGAAGAAGGTCCTTATTGAACGTCGTGGCACGACGTGGATTTGTTTTTCAAGGTTTATTTTTTGGGTTACCAAGGTATCACTTGGTAGACCCCCTTTTTTGCCTTGGTTCAAATGAGATAACATTTGACCCATTTACGTTTCCAATTGTTCGATGGACATTGAGTGAGAGGTGACCATCTGATTGAGTGTGGAGACGTCCTCTTTCATTTCTTTCAAAAAAAATTCCGACCCTTCCACTTTATTGAGAATCCGTGCCAGCATGTCTTCCGTGTATGAATTCTCTGGGTCAGCCCTTTGTTCCTTTTGCTTTTGACGTTCATGGGGTGGAATATATCTTTCCTTGTAACCATCCTATTCCTTCCAGTTAGCCCTACAATCACACCATTCTCTATCACAGTCTCTCAATCCATCATCCCTTTCTGCATTCCAAACTGGATTCCTACCCGACTTGGATAGCTCAGTCAGAAACCTCCTCCTTGATTTGCAAGGAAATTTACCTTTTCATTATATATAGCCTCGTATTGTGCCTCGCCAAGGTTTAGTCCACCAACACCAACAACATTTACACTTTTCAACCCACTACCCATCACATTTTTTGACAAATATCAACCTGGGCCATTATTTTGACCATATTTTGGTCCCGCTCATTGTCCTTCTCGACGTGCTCTTTTGTCATCCTGAAGGTTAGAGAAGACTCCTGGTCCTCTCGAGTGTACCATGCTCTGGTAATTTTGGTCACCCCATCAAGGAGATTAAATGCGATTTCGAAAGGCTGTTGCATTATAGCCCCCTGGAACAAGTTGATCAGCAACACCTTTGTTCACCGAGTCAAGACTCGTATAAAAGTATTGTAACAATATGTTGTTTGGAATTCTGTGAGTCGAACATCGAACTAACAACTTCTGAAATCTCAGCCACGGCTTATGGATTGGTTCACCCTTCAACCGTTTAAAGCTTTGAACATTATCTCTTGCTGTCATCATCCTTGAAGGAGGGAAGAACCTCACAAAGAAAGTCTCGGTAAGTTCATCCCAAGTGGTAATGGAGTTTCTCGGTAGATCAGCTAACCACTTGGTAGCTTCCCCCATAAAATAAAAGGAACAATCAACGAAATATTGATTCTTGAGAGATGTTCTTGAATGATAATGGACCGCATACGTCTACAAAATTCCGAATATGCTCATGGGAATCCTCATGAGCTAGCCCTCCATATAATCCTTTCATTTGCAAGAGTTGCAATATCGTGCTAGTCACATGGAAGACAACATTCCCCTCAACGGGAGGTAAATGTATAGCACCAATACCAACCAATTGAATTAGGTCATTAAGATAATTCTGATTTCCAATGTTATCTTGGTGGCCTAGTTGGGTACCGTTACTTCCGTTCACACTCATCTCGTCCTATGTTCAAACAGAGCCAACACAAACACAACACAAAGTAAGTCGATTCAACTACAACACAAGAAGATCACAATCAAAACTTCGATAAGAGAATTTTAAACAGAACTCCCCAGCAGCAGAACCATTTTTTGATAAACGCTTAACTACAACTCATCCAATACTAGGTGTAGGCATCGTAGTCTAGTGTAAAACACAACAAATGAGTTGGGGTAGAACCCACAGGGACCGGTAGATGTTTGAATTCAATTATGAAGTTATAAACGCGATCTAATTAGTTTTACGAATAGAAATTATCGAAAACATTTAGATAAACCAAAAGGGTGACATAAATTTCAGATGGGGGGATTGGTTTGTCAATTAGCAACTAAAACAATTTAGAAACAGGGGAAAAAATAAGTAAAAGGGAATTCTCGGGGATGTGATCGATTTTAGGCTAATTTCTCTATATGGGTAATTGGAATTTACTACCAATTGCTAAATTTCAGTAGGTAGGCTCGACTATCGATGCAATAGCTTTCTCTCGAACAACTATCACGGTGCAAGCGAGTTCTCTCAAACCTCAACAAGCTAAACAATATAAAAGGTCCAAAACCTTAATTTATCTACTCTCTCAAGCTAGATAGGTAGAATCAAGTTTAGAATTCACTCTCTCGAGCTGAACCCACATCAACCCAATAACTACAATTATTAATCAAAAATCTTTGTTTTAAAACCTCTTTCTCAAGCAAGCCCACAACACTGAGTTGTATTTGCAACTACCATTCATAGATTAATACAGAGCTATCGATTAAACCCATTACAATTAAGAATTTAAATTAGTAAACAACAATACCCATAAGCTAATTAAGCCAATAATCACATTATCAGACCCCAAGAATTGGGGTTTTAGCCACACATCATAAAAAAGAAGAAACAATTAACAATTATGTTAGCCATAGACTAGGTAATGGTTAACAAATATCTACAATGCTTCAAATTAACTTAATTCAAAAACCCAAATGAAATCTCTTCAAAACAAGTCTCAAAAGCTCTAATTTATACAATGAAAAACTCAGGGAAACTTCAAAAACTCCAAACTATCGGAACTCTCCCTTTCTCCTTTTTAAATTTCAATTTATAGTTTCACAAATTTTGGCCTTCAAGACCGTTAGGCGAAGTAAGTCAACCATCGCCGACCAAATTGGCGATGCGCCCTTGGCTCCATTCCATTTTTGGTTTTCCTTGAGCTTTTATCCTCAGGGTTTTGTGACTTTAGGCAATCAGGATCGAGGTCGTTGATCCGTTCGGCGGTCCGTCGACAATCCATTTACTTCGCCATGTAGTTTCTTCCCCAGGACTGGCAAACTGGAACTTTAGGCGAGCTAAAGAGCAACTTGGCGGCTCGCCAAGTGGTCTTGGTGATTACCATGATTAAATTCCTTCAACTTCTTCAGAATTTTCGCTCAGGTTTTGCCCGGTAATGTCCTTGCCTTGCTCCTTAGCCTTCATTTCTGCAAATCAACACTTTAAAATAAGTTTCAAACATAAATTAGGCATTCACAACACTAAAAATAAGAAGCAAATCAGTAAATGAGTCGAAATCTAAGACTCATCACTAAATAGGACTAAGTGAGTGCAAATCTACCACTCATCAGAATGCATCCTTCAACTCTCCCTAGTTGGTGATAGAATCATGTGGCAACTCCTTCAAGAATTGTCACGGCCCAAGTCTATACCCCTACTGAGATACGGTACCTTGTGATCCTAGGCTAACCCTTGGCATACATATCAAAGCATCATAAAAGGAAACTAAGTGCAAGTTAGAATAAATAGCTGAATAATAGCAATTAAGACATCCATTACACAAAATTTCTTCTATCTTAAATAAGTCTCTGTTAGTTGAATTGAATATGTAAGTATGTTGGGATATCTCCCCAAGCTACCTCAAAACCAAAGAAAGCATTAAGAAAATTTAGATACCTAAATTAATTGAGTCCCCAATTGAAAAGAGTTCACCAAGTGCTAACTGGAAATGCTACAACCTTACTAGCCATGAGTCAGAGTACAAGCGCTGATATCTACCTCATAAATGGATGAAATGTAGAGAAACGTATGTGTCAGTACGTATAATGTAATGAGAATGTAAGGGAACCCACATGCTCATATAAAGAAACATATGGAGGAAAAAATTGAATAATATTTATAAAATATAAATTCATAATTGTCAAAAATTAAACTAAAAATAAATAATTGGAATATATGCGTAAATATTAGTTTGAACACCTTCTTTCAAAAACATATGCATAATAAGTCTAAATCAGTAGCCTTGAATAATTATAGCATAAAATAGCATAAATAATATACCTTAAATGAAGTAAAGGAAATATCATCAATGATACATAAACTGGGGAGTAGCTTATACCCAACAAATATAATTTGAGCTTATGAAGCACAATCTATAATTCTAGTAGGATGGGCTGTCCTATACTTTTCTGTGAGAGCTTTATTTATGAGAAAATAATTCTCTACATGTTTAGGGCCATTTATATAAATCCCTAAAGGTTTTTTGAACAAAAATATTGTTAACAAAATAAATAATGAGAGCTGGAAGTCAAAATTTTATTCCAACAGAAAGTGAGGTCCTTATTCACTCTGTGAAATAGAGCCATCGCGAAGTTTCTGCCAGGTTAAAGTGTCTCTAGTAAATTAGTCATAAACTTTTAATCCAAACTCAGTTTGATGTAAACTTGGTGGAGTTTGAAAGAACACTCATAGAATTTTAATTTGATAGTTTTTGGGTGACCTTAATCTTCATAATCAAAGAGATATAGTAGATTGAAGTTGATCCTTATATACACTAATTCAAAAAACTTATCCGATAGAAATGTTTTGAACTTGGCGTGGTGTTACAGGTCCCTTATGACCCTAAATCACTTTTGATACCCTTGCTACACTTGGTAAAGGACCTTAAAACATATGAGCAAGTAGGACATGACCCACTTCATGATCATATAGTTACGGTGAATGATTCAGATTCTAAGAGTAGAGTTATGAGGTGTTACAACCATATTGTTGTTTCTCTAGAAAGTGACACTAGGAACAACCTCAGAAGGGTGGTAGTTTGAATAACTCTGGGTATCTCAAGAGACGTGTCAGTGCCAATAAGTTCATTAAGTTCTAATGTAGATCATCACCCCCTACAACTCTGAATAGACCCTTCAAGTTCTGAAACTTGATTATTGTACTAATTTTAATATTGACTTAACTCCTCTCATTGATAATAAATTATAGTTGCTCTGCTCTAAATTTTTTCATAGAGTCAAACACGTGAAGTTTATAAAAATCTCAATCTAATGAATTAATTCTCCTTGATAGTTTTAAGCCAAGAATTATTTGAACATTGTTTGTACTAATCCCTTTGGAGAAGATATATTTATATATTATCATTCACGCAACACAAGCTTATTTTATAAAGTGTTTTGTGTTCGTCAAGCATCAAAAAATTATTGAAAATTAGATGTTCTATGCCGTTACAAATTTCTTAAATATATATCACAAATTAATAACTTGACTTTAAGTAAAATTCAACTCAAATGGTATGTAGTAACCTATAAATCATACGAGCTTAAGTGTCTAAAAGGTTTAGTGTATCTAAAGTGAATTTTGTGAAGTAAGAAAATATGAGATACTTAAAGTTCAACTTTGAAATTTTGATTATTAATAATCTCAAAAATGGACAACAACTAAATTGTAACTTAACATATTAGTTATGCTCATATAAAAAGAGAAACTATGATAAATTGTCATATTATCTACATTCTAAAGCAATAAATAAGAAATGGATGAGATTTCTTTTTTTAAAAAAAATCTAAACATGGGGAATGCAATTATCATATTTTCGAAAGAGTATATTCAACATAAATGATTATATTAATTGTAACCACATATGTATTCAATAAAAAATTCTCTTTTCCAATTTTGATTATTTATATATACACCTCGATATTTAAACCCTCAAGCCATATTCTTCTCACCTCTCAATCTTGAGATTTATGTTGAATAAATTTCATTTCTTTACATCGTCATATATACATGGCTTCCTCAGATCTTGAAATGAACACTTGTCGCGAAATAGTTCCGTATGTGCCAATAATTAGTGGTGCTCAAGTTGTGGTACGTTGTCGTCTAAGACACTCGCTCAATATTTAAGCAATTTTTGGGTTAGGTTTTTTATATTTGTTTATTCAAAGATACATACGTTCCTATTATTATTTTAAGAAAACTATTCATTAATTATTATGTTTTCTTTTAATATTCTTTTACTTGATTGTTTCTTTATCATTGAAAATTGCTAAAGCATTTTAATATTGACAATTGGAAAAGTAAAAGAGTTTATGAAATTTGATAAAACACTATTTATTTCATTAATTTATTTAAATCAGTCAAAATTAGAGAATAGATTCATAAGAGAATCATTAATTTACTTTTTTCTTTTTGAATGATTAAAATTATATGTATTATTTACAGTTTATACAAAACCAAATCGATAACAGAATATGCATACTAGCACCCACTCCTACATCAAGTCAGCCAGCACAAGTAAGATTTCTACGACTTTATTCTTTATTTATGATCATGTCAGATGCTATAATTTTCCTATGTTATCTTTAATTTCTAATTATTTTTCCTCCCTCGTTCGAGAACTTGTGGGCATTTAATAACACTTGATGTTTATGGCATTTGGACTTTGTCCTCATATATTTATTTTTTAAAAGAAAAATATGTACAAAAAAATTACGTTATATACTAGATCAGATATGCCCCTTGAGCTTTGTGAGAAAAGGTCAAAGACACCCCTATATAGATTTTATTTTACCAGGAATGCAATTTTTTTTTTGTTACTTCAGCCCAAATGGGTATATCTTCTCATATGTGTAAAGCCCTAATGATTCCTTAATTTCTTGGCTATTAGAAAATATAAATCAATCCTAGACATATCACCTCTTCGATGCCCTGATGGTCTTATACCTCACCAGGCCCAGATTTTAGTGTAAGAGTAGCTTACCCTAAAAATTTTGAATCACTACCAAAAAGTATTTTGGCCCAATTTCTTTCACCATTGCCCTATTCATACCAACCTGGATTATTCCTTAAAACATGTGAGAATATCTATCGAACTCTTTAGATGCTCCATATTTTGATCACCCTCTTTTTCTCTTTTTAATGGTTCTATGGACAACATTACTTCATAAGTATAACTAAAGACTTCAAAGTCTCTAATATGCCAAGCCTTGTTTTTTTTGTAACCCTATCACGTATAGTTATCTCATCGGTACAAGTTTTCTCTATAAATAATCCTCCAAAAACTACATAAACAATTGGTTTTGTTGCAAAGTTTAAAGACATGTAAAAGGACTCCATCATGTGATCATGAAACAACTTATGGTTGTGACATATCTTTGGCTTCTTGTTAAACTGAAACCATGACTCATACAATGCCTTAGTAGGTAGCTACCTAAATGTAACATCCCGGAATCAAGAAACCTAGAAAAGGGAGGCAAGAGGGAGGTCACAACTCCTCCACTTAGCCATGGCACCCTTCATGGAGCCCTTCACGGGCCGTGAAGGGCACCACCACTCGTGGTGATGCCCGTGGTGAGTTGATAGTGTCCTCCCCAAGGCCAGGCTTCTTTTACGATCACCCAGATGGCTCGTGAAGAGCAAAATGGGTCGTGGTGGTGGCTGTGGAGGGGAGACAAAATCCCCAAAGCCACTAGTCTAGGGTAACTACTGCCCAGACGGCTCATGGATCCTGGGAAGGCTCGTTTGGGCCTCCATCTGGAAGCTCGCATCAGTTGTAAGTCAAGGGCAGTTGGGTCTTTTTCCAATTATTTCATCTTGATAATATATCATTTTACCCTTACCTATAACCCCTATATAAGTGATTTTAACCCCAAAGTTTACCCATTTAAGTCATTCTCTTAAATTTACCAAAGAAGATCAAGTTCTTCCTCTCCAAAATATTTCTCTCTAAGAAAAACTTAAAGAAGAAGAATTCAACCTAGGATTTCAAAGAAAGTCTCCAGTTCCACCATTGAAGGTAAGAATTTGGTATTGAGCTATGATAGTTTTCATCCATGGATTTTCTCCATTCACGGAGTTCCCAAATTCTTTTATTTTCAGAGATAGAAATCCCCAATTGAGTTAGGGTTTTCTTCTATGTTGTGGGTTCCCTTGATTATTTATATAATTGATAGATTTATGATCTTTTATGCATGAATTGAGTTAATCTCATAAATTTATGATGAATTTCCATGAACCCATATCTAACTCATGTTTTCTTGCTATTGATGCATGAAAGTGGGTTATGAACTATGAAAGGTGAATTATGAAATTATGCATGTTCTTATTTAATTGATGTACATGTTTTAAAGATACTTTGACAGTAAAGTATGAATGATGTTGTTGTTATGTTGTTGAAAGGATTTCTCATATACACATGAAAACATGATTATGAAAGGATTTCTCACATAATAAGGGTTCTTATGGTTGAAATGTCTTCTAACCTAAAATGAACAGATAAGTAAGAAGCAATGCTAATGTATACACAAGAGTCGATTACCCGTGTTCTCTAAGAGAAAGACAAGAGGTGAGTACCCATGTCATACAATATAAAGTCAGAAGGCGATTACCTATGTCACATGATGTAACGACAAGAGGCGATTACCATTTTCCTTAAAGAGCTAAAATGAATATGAATAAGACCTATTCCGTGGAAGTTAAGCTTAGAACCGAGTGGACAAATAGTCACTATCCATGTCCCATAAACTATGTGCTGACATAGGATTGTCTAGATAGACATTAGCTAGTGGATGCATAATAGCTAGAAGTTCATAGTCCTTATTGTGGCAAGTAGGACAACTCTTTTCGGTATGGGAGACACCAGATTCCATGATAATAGCTCTCATGGTCTTATATGTCGGTTAAGGCTACTTCCCAAACCCAAGCTATGATGAACTAAAGTTACTTCAAGAAAGTAGCTCATATATGTTTAAGATGATGACTATGTGTATGGACCATGTTTTATGACTCATGTTTCCTAACCCTTTATCTCATGTTTAGCTTGTTTATTGCATCTCATGAAGGTATCTTTCCATTTAAGCAGATTATTAAATATTTTTATGCATGTCTATCATACTTGGTACATGATTGTACTAACGGATACTCTTGCGTACATTTCCCCAAATATAGGGTCCGACAGTCAGGGTTCTCAATTTCATGGCTAGAGGTTGATATGAGAGATTTCAAACTTTGGTGAGTCCTCATGCTTCGAGGATGAATTTTTATTGTTTTCAGTTTTCTTTCTTACTTTCAGTTTTGGGACATGATGTAGGGGCTATGACCAATTTAATTCTTATGTACTAGATTTCTAATAAGACAAGTGTTTAGACTTTCGCTTTGCTCTATAAAACTTTGATATATTGAAATTGTCTTTTAAATCTCTTGATTTCTATTTCTTATGTTATGAATGTTAAATGTCTTGTATTGGGTCTCCCGGGATCCTATACGCCATGTTACGCCTAAGGGGTACCTTGGGTCGTGACAAACTTTCTATCAGAGCACAATGTTAAAAAGGTCTTAGGAAGTCTCATAAGCGACGTCGAGTAGAGTCTTGTTTATAAGTGTGAAACACGCAATACTTATGAATGAGAGACTACAAGATGTTAGGAAACTCCACTTATTTCATTACTTTAAAGTCGTGCAATAGACTTTTTACTCCAACCTCTTTGCCACTTTGGTGAATGAAAAACGAACCACAAGATCTCCCCACCAAAACCCAATTTCCTCTCCTTTGCCGCTTCAGTGAACACAAACAAACCCCCAGATCTCACAATGAAAACCCCACTCCGTCTTCTTTACCACTTTAGTTAACACAAATGAACCTCTAGATCTTACAACCAAAATCCCATTTTGTCCTCTTCGCCTTTCCAGTGAATGACAAACAAACCACCAGATCTCACCACCAAAACCCCACTATGTCCCCTTCGTCACTCGAGTGAACTACTAATGAACCACCAGATCTCACCACCAAAACCTCACTATGTCCTCTTTGCCACTATAGTGAATGACAAGCGAACCCCCAGATCTCACCACCAAAACCCCACTCTGTCGTCTTCTCCACTCTAGTGAATAATAAGCGAACAATCAAAACCCCACTGCTCCACTTCGTTTCTGCTCAAAACTCCGACCAACGAGATCAAGCTCGCGCAACAAACAAACAACCCTCTTGCCCACTCCCCTTTTATGATTTTTTTTTTCCAATTTTACAGTTGTTTTGGTAACTGCCAACTAACAACAACGAATCAGGTTCTTATCAACCCTCCATTTCTGGTGAGATTTTCTACTCCGACATTATCTTTTTTATTATTTACTTTTCTATTTCAATTTAAGTATTACATAATAATTTTTCTTTTAGTGATTATTTTTAATGGCATGCCTGGATCCTATGCCATGGACATGACTCTCACTCGAAAACCATTGTTGGTTTTCTAGCGAACCCTTGGCCTGTCTCAATACTCAGCGAAAGACATTACTCAAGCAAAATGAAAACTCATGATGCAAAAATAACTTTAAGAAACATAATTTAAATTCAACTCCAATATTCATTTGATTATAATTTAACGAGTATAAGTTAAATGTCTCATAGAATCAAAACATTACAACAACAAAGGAAATAATGATAGACTCCTCGACCTCTAAAGAATCTATAAAGTCTCTACTATTACATATGGATTATCGGGACAAGAAACACAACATCCTAACAAACTGAAACTGAAAGTGGAACCCTCCAGAAGTAAGGAGGCTCATCAAAGCTAACTGGAACTGCGGGTGGTATTAATTAAGAATCTGTTGATGACCTTGAATACATGTATATGCATCATAAAAAGATACAGGCCAAATGGAGTCAATACATGGAATGTACGAGCATGTAAGGGGAATTCGAGAGCATAAACATAAGTTTGAACTTGTAGAAAAGAAACTCTCTCAACTCAACTCCAACTCGACTCAAGAATAGGATACTCAACTCAAGGATAAGATACTCAAATAAAAGGTAAGATACTCAACTCAATATACTCGATTCAGGGTACTCAACTCAAGATACTCAACTAAAGATACTTAAGGATAGAGCAACAATAAAAGATGCAATATATTTAGAACAATAAATAATAGCTAAACTATATGTAAAAATACAATAATATCTCAATTTTATGTAAGAATACAATAATAACTCCTATTTGGGAGGTTCTCTAACCCACAACCATCACTATGAGCTATGTGATGATACAACACCTCACTCACGCTGCCAGAGCTTTCCTATACCTTGCCGGAGTATAGGACATCCTTAACTAAGTGGACCCACTAAGCTATGCTTAAAATCAATAAGGAATCATCTAAAAAGTATGAACCTTTCTACCCACGTTGGTATACATGGTTTATGAGGACTTTGAATTGTCTGAACTCGTCCCTGTATCGGTGCTCAATACTACTCCCAATAATATAACTCATGCTCATATGTTTAAAAACATTTCCTCATCCTCAAACTTTGAAATTATTACTCAAACGGTTATCTTAAAAGAGATAGTGCTCAAAACTCCTCACAAACTCGTTCAAAATTAAAAGTGTCCTCTCATTTTAAATGTAAAAACATTTACTCTTGGGAATACATAGATCCCTTATATTCATTATAAAAAAATATGAAACTCGACTCTCCTCATCCTCATACTCATTTATTCAAGTGTTGAAACAGATTATAAATTATTGTAAAATACTTCTCAAAATAGGGTTCATGCAGAATTATGGACGTGAATGACTCAATTCAATATTTTCAATAACCATATATAGAACCCAATACTCGGAACTCAACAACTCTAGAACTCAAGGATCAATGATACTACTCATCTAAAGAATCCTCGACTCTTAGGGTTCATGTGAACTTATGAGCATGACCGACTCAACTCAAGTACCTCCATGTATAACATATGGTAATCCATAATTCTGAAATATAGTTTCAAAAAAAGGATTAGGAACTGAATACTCAAGAACATAGAACTCAAAGATACTACTCCTCCCAAGGATACTCAATTTATGGAGTTCATGCAAAATTTATGGGCATGAATGACTCGACTCAAGGACTTTAATAATAATGTAGGCTCAAGAATACACTCTCCTCATTCTCATACTCACTAACTCGAGTCTTGAATCAACTTATGAATAATTATAGAAGACTTCCCAAAAAGGATCAAAGGACTTTCTCAGACTTTATTCAAAAGAACTCCCTCAAACTTGACTTTTAATATTTTCTTGAAATTGAAATGTGAGTTCAAGAGTTATGATTCATGATATGAAGTATCTCGTGATGATTAAATGTGATTTAGAATAGTAAAATAAGGACTGGTGTGTGTAACATCTCGAAAACCAAACCTAGAAAAAAATTACAGATAATCACTTAAACCAGTGCTCCACGTCAGGGTTCACGGACCGTGATAGGGTACACAGTCAGTTGACCTGCCCTTGGACTTCATCACCTCTCAGCAGAGGTGGACCACAGGATCCTTCACGGGCCATGGACCACCTCACGGGCAGTAAAGGTACCCGTGGAGGGGAGTTAAAATCCCCCCACGCGTAAGTGAGGACCACGGGGACCTTCACCGTCCGTGGTCCTGACGACGGGCCGTGAGGGCATCCGTGAAGCTTACTAGTAGGAAGTCAAGCCTAGACCATAGATCCCCACTCCTAAGGGAGGACCACGGGGACCTTCATGGTCCATGGTCCTCCACACGGTCCATGGGAGGGTCCGTGAACTTGGGCCGCCAAACCTCAGCCAAAGTAAAGACCACGGGGACCTTCACGGTCCATGGTCCTCCATACGATCCGTGGTAAGGGCTCGTGAACAGGACCCCTGAACCAGTAGCCACTGGCCAAAGACCACAACTAGTCCCACGGTCCGTGGTCCCTTTCACGGTCTGTGAAATGACCGGTCAGATTTTTAAGTAGGGTTATTTTGGCCTTTTCACGTATGTGTTGGACACGTAATCTGCATCGTTTAACCCCTAAACTACCTGGTTTTGGTCAGTTTTAGCATAGTAAACAAATTAGAACCTTACCTAATGAATTATTCATTAAGAAATTGATCAAACTTAGAGCAAGATAGAAGAGAAGTTGACCAAACCCTAGTTCAAGAATGCATCAATTTTTCATTAGTTCCAACCCCGAAATCGAAAGATTTCTCTGTGGAATTTATCACCGGGTATGTGGGATTTCACTAGTGGGTTCATTTAACCCATTAGGTCCCTAGATTTCAGTCAGAATCTTGATTCCCTTGCTATTATTTAGACCTAGGGTTTCTTGAATGTAAGAATTGTTAGGTTTTAGATGTTAGAATGAGCCAAATCAGATAATCATGTTGTCGCTTAGTTTCTTGCATGAATTTTAGAACCCTAGCTATGTAGTTCTTTTATTTCATGAATTACACATGATAGGTAAGTTATTCAACATATACATGCTTCATTTTATGAATGTCATATTATCAGTTATAATTGTTTCATTCTCAGAGTTCGCATGTCAGTAATTAAGTTATCCAGTATTAAAGAAATTCAGTCATAATGTGTTATTTACATAATCAATTGGGAGTAGCTCAATACTGAGTTGGACTAGGGCCAGTCACCCTCAAGTCGTAGAACTACGTGCCCCCGTAGGTTGTACATCCCCTCGGTGGGCATCATTTTAGTGATCACGCCTGTCATGCCTCTATAACTTTGGAAGGGTATATTAGTCCTCTCGATGGGTCGTATACATCGGACTCCACATTTAACTCATCTGGTTTTATGTCGGTTATTAGTAGTTCCCTTATAGTCAGATTCTATTGCATTGACCATGTTATCAGTTACAGTCAGATATCAGTCTCAGCATGTTATAAACTTGGTCACTGCATTCGGTTAGTTCATGTTCAGTATTCTCAATGTATTATCATGGTTATATCATATCATTTCTTAGTTACACGCTTCGGTTCAGTTATGTTTTACTATTTAGCTTTACTCCATCATGCATGCTCAGTACCTTTCAAGTACTGACGCATACTCTGTGCTACATTTTTCGTGATGCAGGTCCAGGTCCTCAGCAATCAGATCATGCTTAAAGCAGTTCCCAATCTTCAGTTCAGCAGCTAGAGTGGTGAGTCTTCATTCTTCGAGGAAGAGTGACATGTTATCTTCCTATTTATAGTCTTTTAGTTTCAGTTTTTGCTAGATTTAGCTGGGGCATGTCCCACTACATCTAGTCAGTTAGAGGCTATTTTTAGACCTAGATTAGATTCTACTTTAGTTCATTTGAATTTGATTATTCAGTTTTTGATAAACTCACAGTCTTTATTATATTCAGATTGATTTGGGTATTCCCCACTATTCGGTTTATCTTATGATTTAGATTCCGCACAATTTTCCATACTTCAGTTTTTTTGTATTCATATGATATGCCAGCAGGGTTAGCTAGGGTCACTCGTGATCCTAGGTCCCGTGTCCGCGTCTTGGGTATAGCCTTGGGCTGTGACAAACTTTGTATCAGAACATTAGGTTTATGAGTCCTAGCATGTCTAAAAAGCTGCACTAAGTAGAGTCATTTTCATGGGTGTGAAGTGCACCACATCTAATAAGAGGGAGACTAAAAGTGTTTTAGGAAAAATTCATTTTCCTGTTACTCTTATCGTGCGTAAGTTATGATCTAATTCCTCATTCTAACTCGATGTTATGCATTTCAGATCATGCCTCCTCGTAGAGCTTACACTAGGAATGAGAATGCCAGGAACGCAAACGCAGCTCCTCCAATCCCAGACCAGGATGTTTTGAACGCAAAGTTTCAAAAAACCATTCAGTTGTCGGCTAAAAGTGTGACGTACTAGAACAATCAGCAGGTTCAGGTTCCTGCAAATACTTATGTTGGGTCAGCTACAGATAGAGTTCGGGATTTTGTTAGAATAAACCCGCCTTAGTTTTTAGGTCACAAGTTGGAGAAGATCCCAAAAACTTCATAGATGAGGTCAAGAAGATCTTTGGAGTGATGCAAGTGACCAGTAATGACAAGGTTGATTTGGCATCTTACCAGCTAAATGATGTGGCTGACATTTGGTTTACTCAGTGGAAGGAAAATAGGGGTACAGATGTAGGTCCTATCACTTAGGAATGCTTTAGTGAGACTTTTTTTGAAATGTTCTTCCTAAGAGAGCTGAGGGAGGCAAAAGCTCAAGAGTTCATGAACTTAAGGTAACGTAGCGTGATAGTCCAAGAGTACGAAGTTCACCTAACTCTCCAGGTATGCTCCTCACATGGTTTCCAATTCCATGGCTCAAATGAACAAGTTCCTATATGGAGTGTCAGACTTAGTGAAAACATAATGCAGAAATGCCATGTTGCTTGAAAATATGAACATCTCTAGGCTCATGACTCATGCTCAGCAGGTTGAGGGAGATAAGCTTAGGGAATAGGCCAAGGAGAAAAAAAAGGATAGGACTAGGAACTATGAGTATTCTCAATAGAAATCGGGTGGTAGAAATTGCTCGTAGGGTAGTAAAAATCTTCAACCCCAGCCCCTTCATCAGCTAGTGTTCCATCTTCTAGGTTTCGATAGGATCAGAAAGGTAGGGCAACATGTTCGAAGTCTCAAGGGAGTGTCTCAGGTAATAGAACCTACCTTACTTGTCCTAAGTGTGGTAAGAACTATTCAGGCGAGTGCCTTGCAGGAAAGGAAAGATGCTTTGGGTGTGGTCAGTTTGGTCATAGGTTACAAGATCTTCCTTCTAAACAGGGTCAAGTAGGTAGTAATAGTAGAGCTCAGTCTACAACTTCAACAGCGCCAACAGGTCACTTGACTCATCAGGGTAACTCATCTGGTACAGGTGGCGGCTAACGCCAAAATAGTTGTATGTTTTTCAGGCTCACCAAGATCAGGAAGATTCTCCTGATGTGGTCACTAGTACGATACTAGTCCTTAACTTAGATGTTTATGCTTTTTAGATCCAGGGGCTACTCTTTCCTTTGTAACTCCTTATATAGCAGTCAATTTCGATGTTAGTCCAGAAACTGTCTCAGAACTGTTCTCAGTCTGTACTCCAGTCAGTGACCCAATTTTAGCTAGATGGGTATACAGAAATTTCTCTATCACAGTTTCTCAGAAAGTCACCTCAACAGATGTTGTAGAGTTAGAAATGGTAGACTTCAATGTAATTCTATGCATGGATTGCTTACATTCTTGTTATGCCTCAGTCGATTGTAGAACTAGGATCGTTCGTTTTTAGTTTTCAGATGAACCAATCTTAGAATGAAAGGGTAGTAGCTTAGCTCCTACAGGTCGATTCATTTCTTACCTTAACGCTAGAAAAATGATCTCTAAGGATTACCTCAGTCATCTAGTTAGTTTTAAGGATTCAAGCTCCGAAACCCAAACTCTTGAGTCAGTTCTAGTAGTAAATGAATTCCAAGAAGTGTTTCCAGAATATCTTCCCGGAGTTCCTCCAGAATGGGAAATCAATTTCGAAATTTATCTCCTTCCAGATACCCAGTCTATCTCTATTCTTCCTTACAGAATGGCTCCAATGAGCTTAAGGAATTGAAAGAGCAGTTGAAAGACCTTCTAGATAAGGGCTTCATCAAACCTAGTATTTCACCATAGGGTGCACCAGTGTTGTTTGTGAAGAAGAAAAATGGGTCTCTCCGAATGTGCATTGACTACAGGCAGTTGAACGAAGTCACAATCAAGAATAAGTACCCTATTCCCAGGATTAATGACGTTTTTTACCAACTTTAGGGTGCAGTCCATCAATAATGAGTTGAGGTTTTCTCCCAAGGGGGAGATGGTGTGCTTCACTATCAGGGTCGATTATGTGTTCCTAAGGTGGGTGAGTTGAGACAGAATATTCTTCAAGAAGCCCATAACTCCAATAATTCTATTTATCCAGGCATCACTAAGAAGTACCGTGATCTGCGGGAAGTCTTCTGGTGGAATAGCATGAAGAGGGATATAGCAGATTTTGTGGCTAAGTGCCCTAATTATTAGCAAGTGAAAGTAGAACATCAGAAACTAGGGGGTATGACTCAAAAGATCAACATTCCTACTTGGAAGTGGGAAGTGATCAACATGGACTTCATTATAGGATTACCTCGTACTCGAAGACAACATGACTCCATTTACGTGATAGTTGACAGAGTTACTAAGTCTGTGCGCTTTTTGGCTGTCAAGACTACAAACTCGGTGGAGGACTATGCCACATTAATTCAATAGTCAGGTTACATGGGGTTCCTTTGTCTATTAGAGGTCCTTAGTTTACTTCTCATTTCTGGAAGTCATTTTAGAAAGGTCTTGGTACTCAAGTTAAACTTAGCACATCATTTCATCCATAGACTGATGGTCAGGCAAAGCGTACCATTCATACCTTAGAGGACATGTTGAGAGCTTACATGATTGATTTGAAAGGTAGTTGGGATGATCCCCTTCCCATTATAAAGTTCGCCTATAATAATAGCTACCATTACAGCATTCAGATGGCCCCTTATGAGGCATTATATGGGTGTAGATGTAGATCCGCAGTTGGTTGGTTTGAAGTAGGTGAAGTAGCATTGATAAGGCCAGATTCAATTCATGATACTATGGAGAAAGTGAAACTTATTAGAGACAGACTTAAAACAACCCTGAGTCGCTAGACATCCTACGCAGATGTAAGGAGAAGGGAATTAGAGTTCCAAGTTGACGATTGGGTTTTCCTGAAAGTGTCACCTATGAAGAAGGTGATGAGATTCGGCAAGAAAGGGAAGCTTAGTCCTAGATATGTAGGCCCTTACAAGATCCTAAAAATTGTTGGAAATGTGACATATGAGTTAGAGTTTCCAGCATAATTAGCAACAGTGCATCCGGTCTTTCACATTTCATTGTTGAAGAAGTGTGTGGGTGATCCAGCATCCATAGTACAATTAGAGAGTGTGGCTGTGAAAGATAGTCTCACTTATGAGGATGTACCAGTCGAGATTCTTGATCGTCAGGTTAGATGGTTGAGAAACAAAGAAGTCGCTTCAGTTAAGGTTTTGTGGAGGAGTCTGTCCGTAAATGGAGCTAATTGTGAAGCAGAAGCAACCATGAAGGCCAAGTATCCTCACCTATTTCCTTTCGATTCCACTCTAGCTTGAGGTAATAGTTCTTCTTCAGTCTTTCACTTACACATGTGTAAAATAGGTCTTAGTATCATATTACTTCGGTTTGTACTTGTATTTTCAGTGTATTTGCATGTTCATGGAACTTAGTTTAGTCAGAAATTAGTTTCCAGTATTTAGTGGTAGGGTTTGCAGCTCTTTCCCTCCATTTCAGCTAGTTTAGTTGTCATTGGAGGACAAATGTTCCCAATAGGGAGATATTGTAACACCTCGAAAACCAGACCTAGAAAAGAATTGCAGAAAATCACCTGAACCAATGCTCCATGGCAGGGTTCATGGACCATGATAGGGTCCACGTTCGTTGACCTGCCCGTGGACTTCATCACCTCCTAGCGAGGTGGACCACAAGACCCTTCACGGGCTGTGAACCACCTCCCAGGTCGTACAGGTGCCCACGGAGGGGAGTTAGAATCCCCCATGCCTAAGTGAGGACCACGGGAACCTTTATGGTCCGTGGTCCTAACAACGGGCTGTAGAGGCATCTGTAAATCTTAGCCAGTAGGCCACCAAGCCTAGCCCACAGACCCCCACGCCTAATTGAGGTCCACGGGGACCTTCACGATCTATGGGAGGGTCCGTGAACCTGGGCAGCTAGACTACATCCCAAGTGAGGACCAAGAGGACCTTCACGGTCCGTGGTCCTCTACACGGTCCGTGGTAAGGGCTCGTTACTGGACCCCAAAACCAGTAGCCACTGGCCAAGGACCACAATTGGTCCCACAGTCCATGGTCCCTTTCATGGTCCATGAAAGTGGTCGTGGTTAGCCCGTCAGATTTTTAAGTAGGGTTATTTTGGTCTTTTCCCCTATGTGTTGGATACCTAAACTACGTTGTCTAACCCCTAAACTACCTGGTTTTGGTCAGTTTTAGCCTAGTAAAAAAATTAGAACCTAACCTAATCAATTATTCACAAAGAAATAGATCAAACTTAGAGCAAAACAGAGGAGATGTCGACCAAGTCCTAGTTCAAGAACGCAGCAAGTTTTCATCAGTTCTAGCCCCGAAATCGAAAGTTTTCTCTGTGGAATTCATCACAAGGTATGTAGGATTTCACTAGTGGATTCCTTTCACCCATTCGGTTCCTAGATTTCAGTGAGAATCTTGATTCTCTTGCTATTATATAGACCTAGGGTTTCTTGAATGTTAGAATTGTTGGGTTTTAGCTGTTAGAATGATCCAAACTAGATAATCATGTTGTCTTTTAGTTTCTTGCATGAGTTTCAGAACCCTAGCTATGTAGTTCTTTTAGCTAATGAATTACAAATGCTAGGTCAGTTATTCTAGATATACATGCTTCAGTTTACGAATGTCACATTATCAGTTATAATTGTTGCATTCTCAGAGTTTGCATGTCAATAATTGAGTTATCCAGTATTACAGAAATTCAGTCATGATATGTTATTTACATAATCAATTGGGAGTAGCTTAATACCGAGTTGGACTAGGTTCAGTCACACTCAAGTCCCAGAACTACATGCCCCCGTATGTTGTAGGTTTCCTATGTGGGCATCATTTTAGTGATCACGCCAGTCATGCCTTTATACCTTTGGCAAGGTATATTGGGTCCTCTCGATGGGGCGTATACATCAGACTCCACATTTATCTCATGTGGTTTTATGTCGATTATTAGTAGCTCCCTTACAGTCAGATTCGATTGCGTTGATCATGTTATCAGTTACAGTTAGATATCAGTCTTAGCATGTTATAAACTTGGTCATTTCATTCAGTTAGTTCTTGTTCAGTATTCTTAGTATATTATCATGCTTATATCATATCATTGCTTAGTTATACGTTTTGTTTTAGTTATGTTTTACTATTCATCTTTACTCTATCATGCATGCTCAGTACTTTTCAAGTACTGACGCATACTCTGCGCTACATCTTTTTGTGATATAAGTCCAGGTCCTCAGCAGTCATATCATGCTTAGATCGGTTCCCGATCTTCAGTTTAACAGCTACAGTGGTGAGTCCTTATTCTTCAAGGATGAGTGATATGTTATCTTTTTATTCTCAGTCCTATAGTTTCTGTTTTTGCTAGATTCAGTTGGGGCATGTCCCAGCACTTCTAATCAGTTAAAGGCTACTTTGAGACATAGATTAGATTCAGCTTTAGTTTATTTGAGTTTGATTATTCAGTTGTTATTAAACTCATAGTCTTTGTTATATTTAGATTGGTTTGGTTAATCCCCACTATTCAGTTTATCTGATGATTTAGCTTCCACACAGTTTTCCTTACTTCAGTTTGTTTAGTATTCTTATGATATGCCAGCAAGGTTATCTTGGGGTCACTTATGATCCTAGGTCTCGTGTCTGCTTCTTAGGGGTAGCCTCGGGCGTGACAGTGTGAAGGTACACTTTAAAAGAACTCAGACAGGACGAACGATGGAAAAAGGACAAGGCACGCGACCCTGGCATACAGAGTGACGTGGGGCTCCAGCCCTGAACATCAGAGGCTCACTTTTGGCGCAGCGCGCCAGCCATCCTGGCGCATCAATGGCGCGTCGCACCACCCTTTCCCCAGAACATTTCGACGAACTTTCTTCTTTGGTTTTTTGCCCTAATTCACCTAGAATCGAATGGTTTCTTCCAAACCCTCTTAGATTTGAATACCCAACCTAAGTACACAAAAATCTACTCAAAAACAACCCTCAAACTCATAACATTCATCTCAAGAACTCATCATTAACGATTGAAGAATGGAACTTCAAGAAACTCATTCAACCTCAAGAATAAAATTTAGGATAAAAATCACATGCTTGGCGTGTGGGTGAATGAACCCAACACTATGAGAACTTACATACCTCAAAGAACTAGGTTCTTGGCGAAATCTTGGATGAACGCTTGAAACCTAAAACTTTTTCCTCTCTTGAATCTTCTAAAACCCTAAGAGCTTTGGGGATGAATGAAACTGATTCTAATAACTTTAGACCCTTATTTGGGTGTATTATACTTAGGACTAAGTGGGGGCAAGGAAAAGACTAAAATACCCCTTCTTAGTTCGGGTGAAAAGGCCCTATCTAGAGAGGCTGCACTCAAACATTCACATCTCCCTCATCCAAGCTCAGATTTTAGAAAACTCATTGGCATTGGAAAGAGGACTCAAAGATCTTCTATTTGATATCTTATGGGCCACCTAACTCATTATGTGCTAAAAGTTATGGTCGTTTGAAGTTGACCCAAAACTTAAATGAACTTAGAGATGACTTTACTGAATTTCTTTTTAGTACTTTTTGGAACTCGAGGTGCTACATCTAGCGACCTTGACACCTAATAAAATATAAATTCCTCGATAAAATCTTACTCACAATGAAGAATGGTTTGAGTCTTGGCTCAAAATATTTCCAGGGTGTTACAGTTAAGAACTATTTTGCATTAGTTCTTTACTTCTATGTTTAATTTTAAGTATTAGATAATAAATTTACTTCGGCTATCATAGTGTTGTTATTATTTTTGGGTAATTCATATTTCAAATAACTCTGTCTTATACATTTTTTAGTTAATTATATTTAAGTTATATATTAAAATTGGCCAATATAAAAATTTCATCAATAATTTTCAAGGTTTCCCCTTTTTTTAAAAGACAAAAAATTTTAATCTAAACTCATATATATTATAAGTTGAAATTGGCCGATTAAGAATCATCGTTGATTTTCAAGGCTCTCATGTTTATAAGATGGGTTTTATATTTTTTAGTTATTATTTCTTTTATTTATTTGATTCATATTAAATCATAACTAATACTTTATTAACTGAAGGGTGCTAATACCTTCCATGAGAAATCACTTGAACCCTTACCAATTATCTATTGGTTTCATAGGCTATATTTAAATTAATTAATTAATTAATTAGTCCTAGTTATTTCCTAAAGTAAGGTGAGGAATCTTAAATCTTTTCTAAAGATTCTTTTAAATTTAATTTGATTGAATTATTATTATTATTTGAGTTTCATGATGTTGCAGAATGTAAAAAGCTTTTTTTTCTTATCTCTGGAAATCAATTTTTATTCTTTTTGTTTTACAAATATTTTCTCACTCTTCAATTTATGCATAATTTATGACCTCAAAGAGGTAAACAAAACCAAAAAAACAATTGGCTCATTTTTCTTGTTTGTCTTTGCTTTTATCTTGTTGATTTTACTTTCTTAATAATTCAAAGTTGGGTAACAGTTTCTAGGGTCTTCTTGAAGTTCATCATATGATCATTGCTTATATTTTTTCCATTTTACAAGAAACAAGACTATCTTGTATCTCTTTTGCATAATTTTAAGTTTAACTAGATTTTTTTTTACTAATGGGGTTTTGAATTGTCTTTTTTTTTTCATTTATTTAGGATATCCTTTTAGGAGTTTTAAGTATATCAATATGCAGTTTAGGATTCTGATCTTCTTCCTCTTCATTGAACTGTTTAAAAATGAAATAAATATTAAATTTTGATTAAACAAAGAGAGGAACAAAGTAGAAGAAGAATGATATACAAGGTTCATGGTATATATAACTGTAATCTCTTTTGTAATTTAGAAATAAGTCGAGAATGACTTATTATTGAATTTATGTTGTAATAATAGGATATTGAAGATATGTAACTTAAAAGTATTCATCAATTTATGGAGTTATTGACAAAGATGCTTCCGCGGACATTGAAAATGGGTCAATCGGTTGAATATTAGAATCAATTATTGGTTGTCAGGTAAGTACCCAAGGTAAACGACTTTTAGATTAACTCATGAAAGATCTAGAACAATATAAAGTTGTCAATGGAGGTTTGGATTTTAGAAAAAAATTAGATAAATATTTTGGTGAATAAACTGAGAATGACACTAAAGAATTTTACATCCTACTTTGGTGGAAAATGCACAAAGCTATATTTCCAATTCAAGCTTAGATAGCTTGTGATGTATTAGTAGTTTTATATATTTATTGTATATTATAATATTTTTTATTGTATATTGTTGTTCTCTCAGATTTAGCTAGCACGGGAAAAGATCCTAGCATAGTTGATAAGTAGTACAGTCGTACTTAGAAGGTGACTTTTACAAGCTTAGTTTTAAGAAAATTACACTATTGGAAACCCAAGAAGCTCATGGGTTCACGCAAAAAGTCTACTGAAGAAATGTAGGAAGAACTTAATCTCCACCATAAACGCAAATGTCAGAGGGAAATGCTGAAGATTTCTAAGCTATTAAAGTTACCATGGTGTGGATTATCTGTTGGGAATAACAATGGTATGACTCTAACTTATACATCACCTGAATTGGTATTGGCTAATATATATATATATATACATATATATGTATATATATATGTATATATGACCTTAAAAGCATGAACTCCTAACTTGAATGTTAAGTTACTATAATATCCCTAATCCCTAACTTACGTTGTGACTTTTTTGATGAGTTGTGACTTTTCTGATAAGTTGTGACTCTTTTCAAAGGGTTGTGATTTTTCTGTGACTTTTCCAAAGAGTTGTGACTTTTTTAATAAGTTGTGACTTTTTTAATAAGTTGTGACTTTTTCAAAGTGTTTTAACTTTTTCAATAAGTTGTGACTCTTCCAAAGCATTGTGACTTCTCGCAAATGTCATGACTTTTCAGATAAGACACAAAAAATATTTGTTCATACTACCCTTTGTTGACTATAAATAGAGGGACTTCCTCTCATTTTTCAACCACAATTTATTTTAATCTTTCACTTTTCTTCTTCTTGCATTTTAAAATTTTTTGTGTCATTTATTGTCGCTGAGTAAGTTCGAAATTTAGTGGAATATGAGGTACCACTACTTTGATGAAGTAAGTCGTTCTATCCTAAGATGGTATCATAACCTCGAGTACTTGAGAAAAATAAATTGTATGATATAATAATTATGTTTTTGCTTAATATATATCTTAGTATGTAATGTTCCAATATATGAAGTTAACATGATGTAATCTAAATTCATTTGTTTTTATTATCAATTTTTCTTGTGATGTAGATATATTCTTCTGAATATCTTTTTCCAAAATTTAGAGAATTATCACAATTTGTTTTTGATGCTCAAGACAAAAGAATGACTTTATTTACCAATGCTACTTATGTGATTTAGACTCTGAGGAAGTATGCTTTGAAATAGTTGTTACTATATAAACCATTTTGTTTTACTTATTTACTATTTATTAATATTTCAGTATTTTAGACAATGAAAATTTCACATTACTTGTAACAATGTCAGTTGAAGTTTGTATTAGTTTAATTTTTATTATATTTAATAGAAAATTTTATGAGATAAATATTTTAATTAATGCAAATATATATATTTATATTAGGGTAGGTATTTTTATGTATATTAAAGTATTTTTATTATTTATTTAATAGAAAATTTGATGAGATAAATATTTTAATTAATGCAAATATATATTTTGATATTTGGGTAGGAATTTTTATGTAAATTAAAGTATTAAATATGTCACAAATGAATTATCAAGTTAACAAGATCTTCTAACTTCAAAATATATTATTTTCAAATATTCCGAGCTATTTTTAAAAAAATAAAAAAACTCACAAAAAATGTGAAATATGTGAATATATAAAATATATTTGTTCTCTTCAAATGTTCATATGACATCTAAACAATTTAACGTAGAATACACTTCCAAAGCACATCTAGTTAGATGACAAGAAAAATACAAAACAAATATTGTCTATAAGGTAATATTAGTGAGATAAGACTAATTACATGATTGAACCTCATCAAATTGAAATAAATATATACATTATTGCATTTAACTACTAAAATATTTCATTGACCATCTTCATAGGTTTGCGTGAATAAGAAATATATATGACTATCCACATTGAACAATCACAAGAGAATCTGCAATATTACTTTTTGCTAAGCTTATTATTCAAATCTTCGCTTAAATAAATAATACTATTTATATAACATATATTTGGAATTGGTAATTACGTTCAACGCACGTGTCAAGGTGACTTGAATTTAAAATTGTAAATGAATTGATACAATTCAACATTCAGTGAAATTATTAAAATGCAACCTTGAAGCTAAGTGGAAAAAGTCGCAACATCTTTTTATTTGTTGTCGTTGTTGTTTTATCTTCCCTTTCTCTTACGACCAACATTCTTTTTGTTTGTTTTGATACTTTAATCTTCTTTGCTGAATGATTCACACTTGAATCTTCTTTAGTTGATGATTTATCTTCAACAAGTGAGAGCCTTCTAGTACTCTGTAGAATGGAAGGAATCATGACGAGATAATCAAAATAAGATTAACAATTCATTTTATTTTTCAAATATCTAATAACCAAAAGTAAATAAGGAACAAACTATTATCTAGCAATACTAGAAATATGTTGAAAATATATGATATTATAAAGTATGATAGACATATGGTTTATATGAATTACTTTATAGAGGTTATCGATGTAACGAAATTTTTATACTTCTCGATATTCCTTGTGTGATACGATAATTTCCATTGTTTTTATATCTTGGTAAAAATTTTGAATCATAATTGACAATATTTTCATTTAAAATATGATCACAGTTATGTGAAACACTATCTTCACATATATCACACAATCTAAAACAGGTTACATGTGAACATAGTCTTCCGGATAATTCTTATCATATTTTAAACGACAGTATTATCGATTATGGCTCAAACATTTTGACACGATATTTTAATGATAAAAATTGTCATATCACGTAAGGAATATCGAGAAGTATAAAATTTTGTTCCGTCGATAACCTCGATAAGACAATTCATATAAACCTTATGTCTATTTTACTTTAGAACATCAAAAAAATTTAACAAGTTTCTAGTATTGTCAACTATACTTTGCTTATTCTTCACTTTTGGTTATTAGATATTTGACAAAGTAAAGAAATTGTTAAACTTATTTTGAATATCTCGTCATGTTTTCTTGTATTCCAAAGTTTACTAATAGACTCTCACTAGTTGAACCTAGATATAACTGAAATCTTTCAACTAAAGAAGATCTAAATATGAATCATTCGGCATAAGAACATTCAAATATCAAAAAAATAAAAAGAAAATTTATTGTGAGAAAAAAAGGAGAGAAAACCATAACGACATAAAAGAAAAGCATGTTGTGACTTCTTCCACCTAGCTTCAAGATTGCATTTTAATAATTTATCTGAATGTTGAATTGTATAAATTCATTTACAATTTTAAATTTAAGTAGTCTAATAAAATTGTCAATTATTTCTTTGGTTCACCTTTGTTAATTACCTTTCAAAAAGGTTTATTTCACTGATCGTAAACGGTAATGATCCTTGAGGTCATTTTTGTATGCTTTTATTTATTTAACCCTTCTTGTATATGTCATATAGCTTTTTTATGGTGCTGGGTTGGGTGACATCTTTCCTGATGTAGTCAAGTGAGTTTTGAGTAGTTTTTGCCATTTGGGAGGTTTAAGGTTTGAAAGAGTTGACTTCCGGTCATTGTCACGCCCCCTTGACGTAACACAGGACCTAGGTTCACGAGTGACCCCAAGCTGACCTTGTGTCTGGCATATATTAAGCATACTGAGAATAATTGAATAAGACTTGTACTATGTGGAAGCTAAAACAATGGATAACTGAAAGTGGGGAATACCCAACTAGTCTGAATGTATTAAACATACTAAGAGTTTAATAACAACTGAAACATGAACTTAACAATTCAAGATGATTCTACTACTATGTTTGAAAAGCCTGCAACTGAGTTAAGTTGCTGCGACATGCCCCCCAGCTAACTCTAACAAAACTGAAAATTGAAAGTAAAGACTAAAATGAAACCATGTCTATTGTCCTTAGAATATGAGAACTCACCACTAAAACTGTTGAATGTAGACCGAGAATCGATCTAAGCGTGATCTAGATGTTTAGTACCTGAACCTACATCATGAAAGGATGTAGTGCAGAGTATGCGCCAGTACTTGGAATGTACTGAGCATGCAGGATATAGATATTAAGCTGAACAGATATATATAAGTTGAACAAAGCATAACTGACAAATGACATAAACTGAGTAAGAATGGAAATACTAAAATATAACTAAAAAGTTAAGTTAAATGCAATGACCAAGTTCTAATCATGAAAACAACAGGCTGAACTAATTTCTAAAGTATATATTGAAAACCTGGTCAAATGCACTAAGAGTCTAACTGTGGGAGCTACTATTAAGCAACATAAAACCATGTGAGCGAAATGTGGAGTCCGATGTATACGCCCCACCGAGAGGACCCAATATACCTTGCCAGGGGGTATAGAGGCATGGCTGGCGTGATCACTAATTTTGATGCCCAACAAAGGGGACATATACTCCTATCGGGGAATGTAGTTCTGGGACTATGAGAGTACACTGAACCTTAGTCCAACTCAATGCTAAGTCTACTCCCAACTGAATATGTATATGATTGAAATGTGACTGAAATATTGAATAACTCAAAATACTGATATGCTAACTAAGAATGCATCATTTATGTACTGATAATGTGACATTTAAAATCTGGAGCATGATTATCTGTTTAACTGACCTAGCAAGTATAACTCATGAACTAAGAGAATTTATTCAAACTAGGGTTTTGAGCTTCATACAAGGAACTAAACAAACATTCCAACAAACATGTTATTTCGATTTAGGACTACAATAGCTAAAATACAGTATATATCCAAGGTTTTAGAAACCCTAGGTCTAAACAAGATATGGAGAGTCAAAGAACTGTCTGATTTCTAGGAACCTAGTGGATGAAAGGAAACCACTAGTGAAATCCCACATACCTGGTGAAAAAATCTACGAAAAAATCCTTCGATTTTGGGGCTCAAACTTGAAGCAAACCTTCTGGTTGTTCTTGGAAAACTGGAGCCTTTTTCTTCTCTTTTTTTCTCTAAGTTTGGATAATTTTTTGTGAATAAAAGTTCTGGATATGTCTGACCAAGTTATTAGGCTTAAACTGAGTAAAAGGACATAGTCCAGGCATCAAACAACGTAGTTTTAAGTGCCCAACACATAAGGGAATGGACCAAAATGACCCTGACTTAAATTTAACGAGAGACACCTACTATAAGACTGACGAGACGTCGGTTGACCTACCAATCATCGTTAGGGGTCGTCGGTCAAGCTCTACCTGATTGGGCTTCATTAAAATGAGCATAACTTTTTACTTCGAGATGGGATGGTCCCCCTAATTCATTTTATGCTAAAAGATATGACCGTTTGAAGTTGACCCAACAACAATATCTCTCTAACTGGCTGCTGACCCTCACCTATGGTAAGACCTACCATCTATAGGTCCAACCACGGACCGTATTGGTCAACCGTGGATCGAAACAGACACCACAAAATTGGCCCCAATGATGGAACCAACCTACGGTCCGTAGGTCAATCAACGGACCGTGGTTCACATCCTTAGGTCTCATCTCTAGATTAAGAAATTTCCCTTAGTCTGGGACTGAACCACTCAAAAAAATGTAAAATTCCTATGATCTAAAGCTTGTGAGAAGAGCTTCCAAGAGTTAAGGGATATACTCACTTCAACCCCTATATTGACATTACTAGAAGGATCAGATGGTTTGTGGTATATTATGATGCTTCACGAATTGGTATTGGTTGTATCTTGATGCTTTAAGAAATGAAAAAGTCATCGCTTATGCTTTAAGAAATTGAAATAATACGACATGAGTGTTCTTTATCATCCAGGTAAAGCAAATGTGGTGGCAAATGCTCTTAGTCGACTATCGTGGGTAATGTTTCTCATGTTAAGGAAGAGCTAGTAAATGATGTTCACAGATTAGCCCGATTGGATGTTCACTCAATTGATTCCAATGAGGGTGGTGTGCTTAATCAAAATGGTTTGAAATTGTCTCTCAGATATGAAGACTAAGAAAGATTGTGATCCAGTTATGGTTGATTTGAAGAAGTTTGTTTCTGAAAAAGCCATAGAGGCTTTCTCCCGAGGGGAGATAATGTCCTTCAATACCAAGATTGATTGTGTTCCGAATGTTGATGATTTGAGGAATCAGATTTTGATGAAAGCTCATAGTTCTCGGTATTATATTCACCTAGGAGCCACCAAGATATATTGTGATTTGTGGGAGGTCTATTAGTGGAATGGGATGAAGAGTGATATCCCAACTTTGTGGATAAGTGTCCTAATTATCAACAAGTGAAAGTTGAGCATCAGAAACTGAGTGGTTTGGCTCAAAACACTAGCATTCCTACTTGGAAGTGGAAAGATTGAATATGGACTTTATTAGGGGTTTGCCTTGTACTCATTATCAGTTTGACTCAATTTGGGTTATTTGTGAGTCCACAAATTGGACTCATTTAGGGCTTTATTTGTATAAGAATAGTGTCCTCGAATATTTATTTTGTCTCAATATCTGATGAAAACTCTTAAGTTTCAGGTATTTGAAATTTCATTGAAAGCATGGACACTTAGATACAAAAAGGAACAAAAGGGCTGAAAAGAACAAAGTTGAAGCTTGAGCAACTCCAAGCACACTTGGCGATTCGCCGAAGGGATTCACTCCGCCCTTTGTTCCAGTGCGCGAAGCCCTGAAGAAGAAGGATCAAAAGGCGATGAAAGGAGCAGTCGGCACTTCGCCAAATATTTTTGCGAAGCAGTACTATACTGCCCAATGGTCCAGAAAGTGAAGATGCTGAAGGCAAGCATGAAACGGCGATGAAACAAAAGAAGGGCGAGTCGCCGAGTCCTTCAATGACAGCAACTAACCTCACCGAAAGATCTTCCAGCACTATTTTCCGAAGTCTATAAATACTAAACTTATTATTAATTTTAGAAGAGTCGAACATTTTTTTTAATTTCCATAATAAAATAGTACTTTTTTGGGATATTTTCTCTCAAGTTTGGAGAGGGTTTTGTGGGAGACTTGAAGAGATAAAGATTTCATCTTCCCCAAGTTGGAAGTGGTCTTCTCCATTCTTCTTCCTTTGCTTAAATCAGGGTTTAATTTCTTATACCCATTTTATTTTAGTATCATTTTAGGTGTATTTTTTTTATTTCTTGATATGTGGCTAAAAACCCCATTCTTGGGGTATGATTTAGCAAATATGTGTTGATATTGTTGTTGGGTCTTGCTTGCTGATAGGTTAGATGTATTTTAATGGTGATTTCACCTAGTGATTGTGGTTTAAATTAATGTGTTTGTAGTTGCAAATACAAAACCACCAATGTGTTTTCGGCTTGCCCGAGAAGGAGGTCGCGAAACCAAGACCACTAGACTGATGGCCTAAGAAGTGGGTTGACATGAGGTTCAACCCGAGAGGGTGAACCCTAGTCCCATATTCTAACACTCAGCTTGAGAGAGTGAGTAGGGTAAGCGTAGGCTGGTCCTCATGCGGCAAGTGGGTGTCCGAGAGGAACCCATTTGAAATGGGGTAAGTTGCCCGAGAGGGAAATTATTTCCATCTAAAGCTTAGCCTAGTCACTATTATCTTGTAAATTTACTATCGAAAGCATGTACCCAACGATTTATCTCAACTTGTATTGCGGTCACACCCCAAGAACTTTCTCCCATACTTGATTTTCTTGTTTACTTTTGTTGTTTTTACTACTTGTGACAAAAACCCTCAATTGATATTTGACACTTTTGTGTCACCCCCTTTAATTTACAATGTTTTTGTTTGTTAATGTCTTTAGCTACGACTAATTAGAACTAAATTTTATTTTTCTATTAATTCTCAAAACCACTCCCTTGGGACACGACCCCAACCTTTAGTTGGGTTACTATATTATCAACGATCGTAGACACTCGTATCATAGGTTAGTGTCGTTGGTCACGATAAGCATCAAAATGGCTCATCTGCCGGGGAGTGGTGTTATTTGAGAATTTTTAGATTAGTAGAGTTTTTGTTCTTTGTACTTGTAGTTCACTAACTTTACTTCTAGTCTTGTTTTTCATTGAGTTGTCCAATTAGGTGAGCATGGCTTAGCAGAGTAGTGGCAAATTTGTTGAAATGAGCCAAGGAGTCCAAAAGAACCTCACGCTGACCGCATTGGCATCTTAACTAAACGATTTGGCCACCAAAATCTCAAAGGTGGAAGTTCAATGCAACAACAAGGGGAAGTATATACCCTCTCATGAGCGGAAGAAGTCTAGAAATGGGGAGAAAAATTGTGTCTAGGACACACTTCACATCATTCTCCAAAAGATCACCGATCATGATCGGGTGTTGGAAGAAATGAAAGAGAATATTGAAGTGTTGAATCAAATGATTGGATCTCACTGTAGATCAATCTAGCTAATCAGGTCACTCCTGAGTTTTCCAGAGCCTCATCTCCACCCAAATGACATATTGGGGGCACCTAGTGACACTAGGGCCAACCCCAATAACAGAGAATGAGACGGAACTTGCATCGTACCACGACATAAAATAAGGCGCTTCTTGGGAGGCAACCCAAATTTTTACTGCTTTTAATTATTTTGTTCAAATAATGGTGTGCTGATTCTATAGGTTAAAGTGAAAAAGGGGTTGAAAAATGCAAGTTGGCGAGCCAAGGAGCCAGTGGGAGAATTGCCGAACCTATCAGCGATTCCGACTTAATCCGCCATAGGGACCCCAAAATAAGGGATGTCCTGTAAAACTCAGCGAGGTAAGTATCCGTTCGGCGTGTCGCTAGTTGATCGGCGACAAGACTAACGTCGTCGAATGACTGAGAACGGAACAGTTATATAAAGGCAAAAGGTCAAATTTTTGAACCTCTCACTTTCCCTCGTTTCAGACTCCTTAAAATCACACCATAGGTACTTATTCTTAGATTTTTACCGTTCCATTAGTATCTTCATTGGTAATTAGTGCTTAGGGTTTGGATCTCTTTGCTGCCTAGCGTTTCAAAAAGCAATTCGATCGGCATTAAAGGTTAGTCCATAAAACCCCGAATTTATCTTAAAAGTTTTTACACTCATTTGCAATTGCAGTATCAGGATGATGAGTGCTGGGCCTCTCCGATAGAAATAGGTTGTTATGCTATGTATAATTCGAACTTAGTTGCCTGAAATATTTTAATAGTCGAATGCCTTGTTGTTTGTGCTTTAATTTAACTGAGATTGCAATAGGTGCTGCTTGATTTTCATTATATTGGTTGGGTAACACCAAAATAGCCCGCATTTGTGCTAAATAATGAAAATCGCTCAATGAAGGAATGGGTGACAACATTTCTAAGGGTGAACGTAGTTAAATAGCCAAATTTGGCAAAATCGGAAGAAGTCTGAGTATTCCAGGGTGATGAGAAGTATGGGTCTTGTGTGAATTTCGTGTATGCATGCTTTGATTTAGTTTCAAGGGCTTGTAAGGTCGATTATAAGAAGTGGGTTGAAACGTAAGCACGTTAAATCAATCGGCGAGTTGGGTCGAGCTCGCCAAATGATTTGGCGGTTCGCCTACTAGTCTTAGATCACTCTTCATTAATGTCCATAGTGTTGAGAGATCTATAACTTTTGGCGAACACATCTGTGATCTCCTAAAGTAGTCGGCGTCTCGCCGATAGGACTTTAGACCGCCCTTTGCATGCCCCCCTTTTACCCTCTTGCACTGTATCTTTTGGTGGACAACTTCGTCATCGCCGAAAGTAGTCGGTGTCTCATCAAATAGACTTTTTTTTCACTTATTTGCCTAGATTTTAAGTTAATCCCTTCGGCGAGTTTGACCTAGTTCGCCAAAGAGATTTGGCGATTCGCTAACTGATCGGCGAACCTTTCTGCTTCAGATTTTCTGTGTTTTAGTGTGATTGTTCTTCTGACTAATCACAAACTTTTGCAGATATAGTATGCACAAACCTAAACGCACCACTTCAGAAAAAGGCAATGGGAATTACAATCAATGAAGAAGGATCACATCCTTCACAGAAAAGAAAGCAAGATCTCCCACCGGAAGATAAAGGCAAACGAAAGAAGTATATTGGTAGAAAAGGGTCTACTATTGAGCCAAATTTTCCTGAGCTAGAAGATGAACAACCTTTGATTCACCGACAAAATAGGCTCAGGGATAGACCTCAATCAACACCTATCAGAGTTACATCAGCTGCAACTCCTTCGGCTACCAAATCAGTGCCAAACCCAACACCACCTCCAGTGAACCCTGCACTCCCAGTAGCTCCACCTCCACCCAGATTGTTGAACAGGTTGAAAGGCGATGGTTTACGAACCATTCTAGAAGAAAAGTCACTATCGTTAGAAGGTTTGGGAGGTAAGCATGTTGAGGTGCTTGACACGCTCAAGTATCATGAGTTCAAGCAGTTTACTAGGCCCCGGGGCCCTTACATTCCTTCCTGGGTCTGGGAATTCTACTTAGCCTATGGGGAGTTGGTCCCGGAAAAGAAGAAAAAGGCTAGTGAGTTCCGACCAGTGAATTCTATTAGGATGAGAGGCAAGGAGGTTGAGTGTCACAGCGAGCATATTAATGTTGTACTGGGTCGACCGCTGCACTCGGTATTGCCCTACCAGGGTTTGCCTATCGTTTCGCCCCTGGATGATTTGAAGGGTTGGTTAGCTCCGATGATTTCTGATATCATCCCGAGGTGGTTGGGTGCGGGAGCACTGATTGAAAAAAGGGACATGAACTTCGCATCCCGGTACTGGTTTGGCTTCATCAGCAACACTATCATGCCATCCCAGAACTAATCCATTATGCGTCATCCAAAGGCGGCTTGCCTTGGTTCAATCATGGCTAGGAGGTGGATTGACCTGGGACTGTTGGTTTCACAGGAGATGGCTATGAGAGCCAAACAGACATAAACATCTCTGCCTTTTCCTGTTCTGATCACCGAGTTATGTCAGTGTGCCAAGCGAACCCTTGGCCTAGCTAGACTCTCAGGGAAAGACTTTAAGCATTATTACAAGGATCAAATGCATTTATAAAATAGCTATCTCAATTTAAATTCAGAACGTTAAGGATATAACATTCAAACTAGCCATAGATGGCAACTCAAGTCTTATAGCAAAACATCTGAAGGACTATAACTACTCATCTATGAAGCCTCTAAAACAAAGAGGGATGTCGGGACAAACCCCCCGCTCATCCTAACAACTGAAATACTAAAGCAATGTAAAAGAAGTCCTCTGAAAAGCAAGGAGGCTCAGTTACCCAGTAAATGTACCTAAGAACCTAACTCAAAACAACTCTATAATTCGATGCAATAATTTTAAAAACTCCTCAATCTCAACCCAATTCAAGGACAAAAACAAATTCAAGAACACAAATCAAGAACATCAAACTTTCAAGCATTTTAGGACGAATTCACGCTGAAAAAATATGTTTGGCACGTGGGTGAAAGAACCCAACGTTATGAAAGTCTCACATACCTCGTAGGATCAAATCCTTGAAGAAATCTACAATCAATTCCTTACGAAGATGGTGAAATCTTGATTTTCCTCTTTTCTTCTCTTTTGGGTTCTTTCTCCAAAAACCCTAACGTTATTTTCCAATTGTCTAAACTGAACCAATTCATTTTAGACCCCAATTTAATTGCTAAAAATGAATTAACTTAATTGGGTATGAAAAAGACCAAAATACCCCTTTAAAATCCGGTTTTGACTTTCTTTATCTAGACATCAGGACTTCAAATAGGTATATCTCCCTCAAACAAACTCGAAATCTTACAAACTCGGCGGCATTGGAAAGATAATTCAAAGATCTTTCCTATGGTACCTTTTAGAACACCTCACTCATCTTGATCTAGGAGTTATGATCATTTGAAGTTGACCCAAAACTCATACCTAACTTAATTTCATCAAATTTACAGATTTTCATTCTTTCCAAAAATGACACTTTCAATTCTAGCTCTTTCTAGTTGCGGGGTGTTACATTTTAAGCCAACTAAGCATGGAAAGATTAAAAAACATTGTTTTCCTCCCTACCAACACATCCTTAATATTTGTCATTACAAGTAATTTTCCCTTTATCTTTTAGGGTATGTTTGGTATGAAGGAAAATGTTTTCCATGGAAAATGTTTTCCTAGAAAATGTTTTCTTGGAAAATAAGTGAATTTCTAACTTATTTTCTCATGTTTGGTTGGCAAGTAGATAGTATTTTTTAATGTTTGGTTAGTGAATGAAAAATATTTTTCAGAAAATATCTTTTATTTTTGACTTGAGACTAAAATATACTCTTTAGGAAAATAATTTATGATCCAAAAATCAATCCTGATAATTGATCTAGGACCCGACCTCGACACCTGAACTAGGACAAGACCCCGATGACAGTTCCAAAATCCGACCTTGAGATTTGACCCAAGAAATTATTTTTCAAAAATAATTTTTTTTTAAAAAATGACGGGGTCATGATGGGTGGGGTGACATAAAAAATAAAAATTTTAAAATTTGAAATATTTTTCAAAATAATTCTTTTAAAAAGTATTGATAGGGGTGGCGCAGAGGGGTATAGGGGTGGGGTTGGCGGAAAAAATGAAACTTTTTTAAATTTGAAATATCTCATAGAAACATTTTATAAAAAAAATTGGCGGGGGGTGGCCTGGGTGGTAAAAAAAATTTGATGGTGGTGGCCTGGGTGGGGGGAGGGGGATATGACGTAAAAAAAGATTTTTTTTTAAATCTGAAATATTTCCCAAAAACAACTTTTTTTTAAAAATGACGTGAATGGCCTAGGTGGGATGGTGGGGGTGGGGGTAGGGGTGGGGTGGTGAGGGGAGGGGTGGCGTAAAAATGAAACATTTTTAAATTTGAAATATTTTCAAAAAAAGCTTTAAAAAATGATGGGAATGGGCTGGGTAGGGGTGGCGTGGGGGGAGGGGGATGACATCATGGCATAAAAGATGATATTTTTTTAAATTTAAAATATTTCCAAAAATTTTTAAAAAAAATTGGTGGGGTGGCGCGGGAGGGGATGGGTCTTGGACAAAAGGGAGGGGACGGAGACGGAGCTTCCTCCTTGCCTTTCATCATTTCAGGAAAGCTTATTTGAGCAGAGAATTTCCTTTTAGTACAATTTCTTTTCCAGGGTTGGGGTGGCGGGGAGAGTGCGTAGAAATTTTTTAAAAAGTTATGTTTGAGGGGGGGGGGGTCTGGTTTGGTGGTAAGAATAAAAATATATTTGAAATTTTAGAAAAAAGAAGATTAAAAAAATTAACTTTTATTTTAATGGGGAGGGTGGGCTACGGGGTATGGATAGAGTAAGAAAAAAAATTAAAGGATGAAGTATAGTTTTGGAAAATGTTCTCCTTGATTTTGGAAGGGAAGTCATATTCCTTAAATTTGAGAAAATTGAGTTGATTTAGAAAATATTTTTCAAACATTTAAGCAACCAAACATGGGAAAATTGGAAAATATATTTTGAAAAATGTTTTCCTCCATTAACAAACACATCCTTAGGGGTCGTTCAGTGTGAAGATAAAAATAGATAGTCATGGCATAAGAAAATAGTGATGTGATAAAAATAAATAGTCATAGCATAACAATAATTGAAATCATCATTTTCCTTCCTGTCAAACACAGGCCTTTTAATGGATTGAATTTCGATCACTATACACTTGTTATGTCAAAGTGGTGTTGGACCCACTAAGCTTCTCGACGGCAATCCTCATGAATTTTCCTATCGTTACTTTTTATTTCCTCTACAATGTATTCAGGGACTTTGAATTAAGGGTGACAATAAGGTGTCAAAATAAAATGGTGGTGACATAAGTCTTAATTATTTAGTGTAGGTGACAATAATGTAATTAAGGATTAAAGATTGTGGGAGTTGCCCTCAAATTTTTTAGTTCACAGATTGGTCTATTGTATTAAATGAGGGGTAAAAGAGTAAAAGATTAAAACCTAATTTAACTAAATTTGGTGGAAACCAAAAATGGAGGGAACCCAGTAAAGCAAAAAGGGAAATAAAAGCTACAAATTTGCCTCCCTGATAAAAATAGATAGTCATAGCATAACAATAATTGAAGTCATCATTTTCCTTCCTTTCAAACACACGCCTTTTAATGGATTGAATTTCGATCACTATACACTTGTTATGTCAAAGTGGTGTTTGGACCCACTAAGCTTCTTGACAGCAATCCTCATGAATTTTCCTATCGTTACTTTTTTTTTTCCTCTACAATGCATTCAGGGACTTTGAATTAAGGGTGACAATAAGGTGTCAAAATAAAATGGTGGTGACATAAGTCTTAATTATTTAGTATAGGTGACAATTATGTAATTAAGGACTAAAGATTGTGGGAGTTGCCCTCAAATTTTTTAGTTGGCAGTTTGGTCTATTGTATTAAATGAGGGGTAAAAGAGTAAAAGATTAAAACCTAATTTAACCAAATTTGGTAGGAACCAAAAATGGAGGGAACCCAGCGAACCAAAAAGGGATATAAAAGCTGCAAATTTGCCTCCCTGATAAAAATAGATAATGCATAACAATAATTGAAGACATCATTTTCCTTCCTATCAAACACATGCCTTTTAATGGAATGAATTTCGATCACTATACACTTGCTATGTCAAAGTGGTGTTTGGACCCACTAAGCTTCTTGAGAGCAATCCTCATGAATTTTCCTATCATTACTTTTTATTTCCTCTACAATGTATTCAGGGACTTTGAATTAAGGGTGACAATAAGGTGTCAAAATAAAATGGTGGTGACATAAGTCTTAATTATTTAGTGTAGGCGACAATTATGTAATTAAGGATTAAAGATTATGGGAGTTGCCCTCAATTTTTTTAGTTGGCAGTTTGGTCTATTGTATTAAATGAGGGGTAAAAGAGTAAAAGATTAAAACCTAATTTAATCAAATTTGATGGGAACCAAAAATGGAGGGAACCCAGCGAACCAAAAAGGGAAATGAAAGCTGCAAATCTGCCTCCCTGCCTTCTTCTTCTTCTCCTTCTTCTCATCCTCCTCCTCCTTCTTCTTCTTCTTCTTCTTCATCTTCTTGAATCAGATTTAGCTAATTAGTGGACCATATTTCGTTCTATATCAATTGACATTACTTCATAAGTGATTTTGTTCATACACCATTGTTTGGTAAGTAAGGTAAGTAAGATTAATAGTTCTTCGAATCATTAATTATCATCTAAGTATACCTGTAATTTTTTCAAGAATTTGCATTCGCGTCCAACAAATGGTTATAAATGTTGCAACAGTTGACTCGTGTTGAATAAATCTGAAACATATAACCTTACATGATGCAACAGATTAGTCATATGTTACAACATATGACTTCCCTCTTGGAGATATCGCAACTGAATAGTTATATGTAGCAACATATAACTTACATAGTTGCAACATGTGATTTATGTGTCGCAACTAAATAGTTATATGCAGCAACATATGAATTACATGTCGCAACAGAATAGTCATATGTTGCAACATATAACTAACACATGTTTGCAACATGTGATTTATGTGTCGCAACTGAATAGTTATAAGTAGCAACATATGACTTACATGTTGCAACATAATAGTCATATGTTACAACATATAACTTATACATATTTGCAATATATGATTTATATGTCGCAACTGAATAGTTATATGTAATAACATATGAGTTACAAGTCGCAATATAATAATCATATGTTGCAACATATAACTAACACATGTTTGCAACATGTAATTTTTGTGTCGCAACTTAATAGTTATATGTAGAAACATATGACTTACATGTCGCAACAAAATAGTCATATGTTACAACATATAACTTATACATGTTTGCAATATGTGATTTATATGTCGCAACTGAATAGTTATATGTAATAATATATGAGTTACATGTCGCAATATAATAGTCATATGTTGCAATATATAACTAACACATGTTTGCAACATGTGATTTATGTGTCGCAACTAAATAGTGAGACATAGCAACATATGACTTAAATATCGTAATAGAATAGTCATATGTTGCAACATATAACTAACATATGATTGCAACATGTGATTTATGTGGCAAGAAAATGATCATATGTTGGAACATATGACTTTTATGTCGCAACAGAATGATCATATGATGCAACATATAACTTACACATGTGATATATGTGTCGCAATAAAATAATTATATGTAGCAACATATGACTTTTATGTCGCAACATAATAATAGTCACGTGTTGCCACATAAGACTCATATGTTGCAACAACTGATGAAGTTGTATTCTATTATTCATACTAATTGTTTTTTGAATTAAATTTTTTAGGTACATATGTTGCAACATATAACAAGGAAAGTGAGAAAAACCTTTGCAAGAATTGTTGGCCCAAGGATAGTGACGATGAAGATGATATTCGGTATAAATTATGTAGTTGTGATTTAGAACTAGATTATGTAGTTAAATTTTTGTCTCATCCACTGTGTGGTATTAATTCAATTAAAATGTGGCAACATATGTACATTTTGTTGGATAATCTTTTGATTTTTCTGTTGAAATTGCAACAGATCTATCATATAAAATTATTGTTCAAAGTGTTACAACATCTTTTTTATTGCTTTATTATGTTCCAAAGTACTAAAATATGGTCTCATTTAATATTTTTCATTGCTAAATTGCTTAATTTATTGATTGACTCATCCATCAAATTGTCATATGTGGTAATAGATGTACATTTTATTGGATAAAACGTTGAATTTTGCAACATAAATTATAACAGATCTGTCATATATTGCAACATATGTATATCCTAACATGCGATTTTTGGTATTAATTCAATTAACTTATGACTTAATACAACATGTAGCACTAATATATAGTCCTACAACATTTCTAAATATAAAATTATGGTCTAATAGAATAACCTTCATCAATTCTATCAATTATTTTTACAAATATTATTATATCACTAGTTCATCATACAATGACTAAGTAATTCCATATGATAGTTATATAACACCATTGAAAATCATTGTTCAAAGTGTTATAGCATCTTTTTATTGATTAATATGGTCTAAATTATTAAAATATGGTCCAATTTGACATTTTTCATTGCTAAATTGCTTAATTTATCGATTTACCTATCCATCAAATTGTCATCTGTGGCAACAGATGTACATTTTGTTGGACAAAATGTTGAATTTTGCAACAGAAATTGCAACAGATCTGTCATATATTGCAACATATGTATTGTCACGCCCCGAGCCTACACCTTGGACATGGCCGACACTCGAAGACCATTGCTGGCCCCAAACGAACTCTTGGATTGGCCTTCTTAACTCAGCGGAAACCTAACTCAACAGAATAACTCCATGCAATGCAAGGACATAAAATAACTTAACTGATAAAATCTGGCCAAAAAGGCAACTCGAGTCCCAAAATAGAATATTTACATAGATGAGAGACTCAAAACTAACTAACTGATTGACTGTTTATGAAACCTCTATAACACTGAGATGGATGTTGGGACAGACCCCTCAATATCCTAATAAAACAAAACTAAGAGAACAAAATAATCGAGTCCTCCGGAATGCAAAGAGGCTCACCACTGACTCTGGAGTGCTCAGTTGGATCAACGGCGTGCTGGATGTTGATCCTGGATACCTATGTCTGCATCGCCATAAGATGCAGGCCAACTGGCATTAGTACATTGAATGTACGAGTATGCGAGCTGGAAAACTAAGCAACACAGGCTAGAAGAAAATCTGGAAGAAATGGAAAAACTTACCCGGCTCAACTCAACTCAACCTGACTGACTTCTTTCAATATAAGGCAATTTACAACAAGTGTGATATAAAGAAAGACTGTTTAAAACATGTTATAAACTCTATGTGTATACAAAGATACAATAAGCCTGAGATGTATATAGAAATACAAATGAACTGATGTATATAAAAATACAATAACTGATGTGGGAATTTCTCTAACCGACAATCATCACATAAAAGTTATAGTGATGATACAGCGATCAACCTCACGCTGCCAGAGCATCCTGTACCCGGTCAAAGGTATAGGACCTGAACTGCCTAATGGATCCACTAGTCTAACCTGAAAAGGATTCATCTAAAAAGTATGAACCTCTTCTACCCATGATGGCTACATGGTTCTATGGGGGTTGTGGGTTCTTTGAACGCTCCCTCAATTCGGTGCTCGATACTACTCCCAAAAATGTACTGGCTCTTATGTTTTTCAAACATATGTCTTCATGTTGATTTGAGATAATTACTCATAAACTTAGCTCAGAGGCTATCTTGGAAATCTCAGTTTCCTCTCTTGCTTCATTTAGAAAGCGATAACTCTTTTTCTGGAAAACTGGCCCGAAGGCTCTTTGAAAATCTCAGTTCCAATCTTGTTTAAATGTGAAAACATTTCTTTAAAATTTCTTTGGGAATACATAGTTCCCTAATAACTTTTGAGAATTGAACTCAACTTTATACTCTTGACTTAACTTGAAACTCTATACTCTTTGCTTGACTTGAAACTTGAGCCTTAAAATGAAGTTAGAACATTCAATAAAGACTCTTGAACAACTTTAAAGACTTGCTTGGACTTACTTCTTAACTTCTAAGATTGACTCTAACTTCACTTGACTTTGATCCAAACTTTCCTCAAATTGAATTATGGATTCAAGGGTAATGATCTTATGTTTATGGATGAGTTCTTGACATTTAGACGTATCTTGGAGTGTTGAAAATAACTATAGAACATAGGTACATTACCAAGGAACATGTATGAAAAAGTAGGGAATGAATGGGAAAACTTGGCGTCCTTGGCGCTCTGAGAGGCGCGGGGCGCCAGCCCTCAAACTTCAGAAGGCCTGCTGGGCGCCCTGCTAGGCGCGCCACCCCAAGGGCTGGGCTTTAGAGCCCCTTTTGGGGTGCGCTGGCTGGCGCGACGCCCCAACCCTTTTTTCCTAAAAATTTGACTTTTCTCCCTCTTTTTCCCCACTCTAAACCACCTTAACTTCAAAGGTTTCAGCCCCAAACACTTAGAATCATAAAACTCCTCAACATACAATAGATTTAAGCCGGAAACACAACCGAAAACATGTCCCAAATCAATAAGAACTTCAACACAATCACAAGACTTCAACAACCACAACAACAAGGCTTCAACAAACACAACCAAATCTTTTCTCAGAAATAAAACGAGTTTGGCGTGTGGGGGAAAGAATCAACCCAACACTATGATCTCACATACCTTAATAGGAATCACCCCCGACGAAATCCACGACGATCTCTACGAAGTTTGCTTCTTCTTCTCCTTTCCCTCTTCTCTCCTTTTCTATCAAGAACTCTAACTCTCACTTTAAAAAGGAAAAACTGATTTAAAATCAGTCTAAAACTTTAATATATATCCAAAAGAAAAGGCTAGGGAAAAGACCAAAATACCCTTACAAAAATCGGGTTAACTGCCCTGCCAACAGCCCAACTTCCAAAAGGGCATAACTCCCTCATACAAACTCGGAATTGGGCAAACTCGGCGGCGTTGGAAAGACCATTCCACGAACTTTGCAAACATAACTGGAACTAAACCTAACTCATCCTGAGCTAGGAGTTATAACTGTTCAAAGTTGGCCAAAAACTCACTTTTTCCCATACTTAACCAAATTTTCCAGATTTTTAATTCCTTCCAAAAATGACTATTTCCAATTCTAAGCCTCTTCATAGTTATTTCAAATTGCCGGATATTACATGTGTATCCTAACATTTCGTTTTTGGTATTAATTCAATTAAATTGCGACCTAATACAACATGTAGCACTAATATATAGTCTTACAATAAATCTAAGTACAAAATTATGGTCTAACACAACAACCTTCATCAATTCTATCAATTATTTTTACAATAACTATTATACCACTAGTTCATCATACAATGACTAAGTAATTCCATATGATAGTTGTATAACACCACTGAGAATCATTATTCAAAGTGTTATAGCATCTTTTTATTGCGTAATTATGATCCAAAGTACTAAAATATGGTCTAATTTGATGTTTTTTATTATTAAATTACTTAATTTATCGATTAACCCATTCATCAAATTGTCATGTGTGGCAATAGATGTAATTTTGTTGGATAAAATATTGAATTTTGCAACTGATATTATAACAGATTTGTCATTTGTTACAACATATGTATATCTTAACATATGGTTGTTTGTATTAATTTAATTAAATTGTGACCTAATACAACATGTAGCACTAATATATAGTCCTACAACATGTCTAAGTATAAAATTATGGTCTAATACAACAACCTTGAATTCCTCTATGTTAATGGTGATACTACTTGCATGTACACATATTTGACATATGTTGCAACAACTTAAAACATGTAAGTACTTTATAAAAGACATGGGCAAGCCCAACCTATAAACTGGCCCAATCGGCCCATTATTTTATTTCTAGAAGGGATATAAATTAGGGTTTTCATTTTCATTTCAAGAATAGGATTTTCATTTTCTTTCTCGCCGTTTCGATTTCTTCGCTTCGCTTTCTCTCTCTTCTCTATCTTCGCATGGATCTCGGATCTCTAGAGTACATGGGATATAATGATATTATTTATTTCATCAGTCTTTTTTGTTCTTTATATTTTTATACGCAACTAATTGATTGAGGTTTGGTTAAACCAAATCAATAAATAAGATTCGCATGTCATGTACTGTCAAACCAATGAAATCATTGATCTTTGTGTTGATTGTTGTGGGTTTTTTTTTCTATTTTGATGTATTACCGAAAAGAATACTGTGAAGGATGGAAATTTTTTATGTAGTTGCGTACAACCATTAAAATTATCATAGTTGTCGAAATAAATAAACATAGTTTTGCACTTCTGTTCCAACATTTTTACTTGTTCTTAACATAACATAACATAACATAACATCAGTAAGTTATTGTTGCTACAGGTGACTCCTATGTTGCTACAGATGCACCATCTGTGGCTATAGTAGTTGCTACAAATGCCTTAAATGTTTACAACATATCACCTTTATGTAGCAATATTTGACCATTTGAAGCATATGTTGCTACAGATGACCCATGTGTTACTACATATGAGTCAAATATTGCAACAGATGAGGCATATGTTGCTACAAATGACTTATTTGTTGCTACAGATGCCTCAAATGTTGCATCATATCACCCTTATGTAGCAATATTTGGCCATTTTAGGTATATGTTGCTATAGATGACCCATGTGTTGCTGCATATGAGTCAAATGTTGCAACAGATGAGGCATATATTGCTACATATGACTTATTTGTTGTTAAAGTTGACTCATTTGTTGCTATAGATGCTTCAAATGTGAAACATATCACCCTTATGTAGCAACATTTGACCATTTCAGGCATATGTTGCTACAGATGACCCATGTATTGCTACATATGAGTCAAATATTGCAACAGATGAGGCATATGTTGCTACATATGACTTATATGTTGCTATAGATGACTCATTTGTTACTACAAATGTCTCAAATGTTGCAATATATTACCCTTATGTAGCAACATTTGACCATTTCAGGCATATGTTGCTACAGATGACCCATGTGTTGCTACATATGAGTCAACTCTTGCAACATATGAGGCATATATTGCAACAGATAACTTATTTGTTGCTACAGAGTCCTCAAATATTGCTACATATCACCTTTATGTAGCAACATTTGACCATTTGAGGCACATGTGTTACTACATATGAGTCAAATGTTACAACATATGAGACATATGTTGTTATAGATGACTTATATATTGCTACAAAATGACTCATTTGTTGCTACAGATGTTTCAAATGTTGCAACATATCACCCTTATGTAGCAATATTTGACTATTTGAGGCATATGTTGCTACAGATGACCCATGTGTTGCTCCATATGAGTCAAATGTTGCAACAGATGAGGCATATGTTCAACATATCACCCTTATGTAGCAACATTTGACCATGTAGTGGATAAATAGAGTTAAAGGGAATTGGTTAGAGGCTCAATATAACATAACATAACATAACAGATAAAATAAAACAATGTCATTAATTACAAACACATTGTCAAGGCTCCAAGCTCCTAGATACTATCCCAGCAGCCCAATTTCATTGCATTCGACCAACTGTATTGTCACACAACTTGGTGTTGGGAGGTTGAATTTTTGTGTTGGTAATCAAATACTCAATAAATGCAAGGGAATATGACCCGCACGCGGCATTGATTAAATCTTTTACCATGGGTTCCAATCGACCTTCAAATTCTCATGGTTCATTGAGGAACTTATCTCGCAAATGCTTCATTATTTCACTTTGCCTCAACAAGCTTGACAGCTACTCGAACACAAGTTGTATGAATGTAAAAAACTTGTCATGTTCCGTACACATCAGGTTGCAGTCATAAACATTCATGTGACCCTCTGCAAGTGGATCTCAAGAGTCACAAATGAGCATTGTTCATGTTCATGACTGCCAAAATTCTTTTTGCACCAATCCAATCCATGCCTCCAAGATATGGTCTAATGCCCCTGACGCAGTCAATCATATCGGCATTCCATACAAACTCATTAAATAACTGGTTAAAGCTTTTACCACCAACTCTTGTTGCATCCTCGCTGATACTGTCATACCTTTGTTTGAAGTTGGTATAGAAGTTGAGATCTATGATTTTATCCATGAAATCATAGTACTCGGGGTATCTCAAATGCCTCTCCCGCATGAGGCTAAGAATTTCATCAATATACTGAAAAAACAAATAATATTAAAGAGTAAAGATGAGTAATGATTGAAAAGATGAAACAAACAAACACTATAAATTAAAAGTTAGTAGAGAAAAATTACCCAGTCTTCCCACCAAATATCCATGCTTGGCATGGCCCTGAAATCATTTCCGCTAAAATAATGCATGTCGTATTGTGCACGCAGTTCCTTTACTTTCATCAGTTCCAACAATTTGGTCTTTTTAGCTACAGACACCATCTTATAATGATTCACTTGCTTGAGCTCCAACAGCTTCTCTCCTACGACCATTGGCAATTCTCCAAATATTTTCCTCTTCAAATTATGTATTGCCATGATAAATGATTTTTTTCTCCTCTTGGCCTGTGGAGTATATGGATTCCGAACATTGTTTAATGGAATGACCCTAACCCCCCTCTTGTATGAACATCAATATTATAAATCATTTCCTTAAAAATATTAGTGAGTTCTTTAACACGACTAATAAAATAATCATGGTTCTGCTCACATTATTCGCATCGACAAAAAGAGCATTTGATGTTAGAAGAGGAAGCAACACCAACAAAAGATTGAGTTGTTGCCATAGATGAAGCTTCTTGTGTCATTTGATCTACAAGGTAAATAAAAAAAGGTTGAGAGTTTACAATTGATTATAAAATAATAATGGGTAGCAATTTATACTTATGTTGACACAGATGAACATTCTATTGCCACAGATGAATCTTTTGTCGCCACATATGGGTAACATGTTCTACAAATGTCCATTTGTTGCCCTAACACAAAGGTGACATGTTCCAACCACTACTAAAAAACTGCTTAAAAACGACGGACGGAAAAGCGACGGACGGCGTCGCTCCAAAAAGCAACGCCTTTTGCCACACTATCCGTCGCTTTTTAATAAAAATAATTATTTTTTAAATTATTTTACAAAAAGCAACGGACGGCATCTCTTAGTCCGTCGCTTTTTTTTATGGATTAAATATATATAGAGATGCCGTCCATCGCTTTTTATTAAAAATAATTAAATATAAATTAAAAAATAACCACGTTGTCCGTCGTTTTTAATTTATTTTATTTTATTAATTTTTTAAAAAGTGAGGGACGGCATCTCTTAGTCCGTCGCTTTTTGGTCAAAATATCTAGTCAACTATTTTAAAAAGCGACGGACATTGTCTCTTAGTCCGTCGCTTTTTGGTCAAAATGTTGGTCAACTATATTTAGAAAAAGCGACGGACTTAGAGACGTTGTCCGTCGCTTTTTATTAAATATCTAAAAGACATATTGCCATATTCTTATTTTTTCTCTCTCTCTTCACTCTTATTCTCTCCTCTCTCTCTCTCTCTCTCTCTCTCTCTCTCTCTATATATATATATATATATATATATATATATATATATTGGTCTCAATCCCTAGCTCCCGTTGCCGTCTCTGCCCTTGTCCGTCGCCGTCTCTACCCATCGCCGTTGCTGTAGCAGCTAGCAGGTAGGGTTACATTTTAGTTTTTTTTCAATTCTAGTGATTATAATTGATTGTTTGTTAGTATATTATTGTTTTTGTTTGTTGGGTTGTAAAAGGACTTCTTTTACTACCTTTAGTGCCATCTTCGATGTCCTTTTGTTGCTTGATGTTATTGAGCACATCTTTTACTATACTTATCAAAGGTGTTGTCCCAATGCCAAGGCCTAAGATATCAAAACAGAGAAATAACCTTGAAATTGCAACATTTGGAGAAGATTGAGGATGAAGAGTTATGAAAGTAATGGCGTTATTCAATTGTTACTTTGATTTGATTATTGTTAGTTACGTATAGATAATTGAAGATTTTTATTTTAGGGTTTTTTTTAAAAAAAAATGGGCATTTTTAAATTGGGCATTGTTAGTTAGTGAAGAATTAGCATTTTTGTATTTTAGGACTAGTTTAAACTTGAGAATATGTAATTTGAGGTTGAATTGGGATTTTTTGGGATTTGATTTTAGGACTAGTTAGTAAAGTGTTAATAATTTGAAGTTAGAAATCAGTAATGGAAGTGTTATGAGTAGATGAAGAATGTTTGAATGTCATGAATTTAGATGATGAATGTTTGAATGTCATGAACTTAAAACTTGAACTTTGAATTTGAACTTGAACTTGAACTAAGAACTTGAACTTGAGCTTAGAATTTGAACTTGAACTTGAAATTAGAACTTGAACTTGAACTTGAAATTAGAACTTGAACTTGAACTTGAACTTGAACTTGAACTTGAACTTAGAACTTGAACTTGAAATTAGAACTTGAACTTAGAAATTGAACTTGAACTTTGAATTTGAACTTGAACTTAGAACTTGAACTTGAACTTGAACTTAGAACTTGAACTTGAAATTAGAACTTGAACTTAGAACTTGAACTTGAATTTAGAACTTGAACTTGAACTTAGAATTTGAACTTGAACTTGAAATTTGAACTTGAACTTGAACTTAGAACTTGAACTTGAACTTAGAACATGAACTTAGAATTTGAAGTTGAACTTAGACTTGAACTTGAAATTAGAACTAATTAGCTTGAATATATAACTAATTAAGTTTAGAAATTAGTTATGAACTTGAATTGAAAACTTGAACTTATTAAAACTTGAATATATATATATATATATATATATATATATA
>NC_064286.1:16268078-16385052 GCF_019186545.1 Solanum stenotomum | reverse complement strand
ACTAGTTGATCCTATTGATGACAAAATTGATTTTCTTGCAAGATCGATTTGTGTCCATCTAGTGTTGACACTTAGCTTTAAATTTAGAAATAATATATTTGTTAAGCATAAGTACCAACACTAGTTGATCCTATTGATGACAAAATTGATTTTCTTGCAAGATCGATTTGTGTCCATCTAGTGTTGACTCTTAGCTTTAAATTTAGAAATAATATATTTGTTAAGTATAAGTATCAACACTAGTTGATCCTATTGATTTAGTTAATTGGTGGATTTAGTTAAACTTGTTAAGTTGTTTAAATAAGTTAAAATAAATAATGTGATTTAGTTGTTTGAATTAAGTCAATACTAAACTAGTTAAAGTTATAAAGTTGTTAAGTTGTTTAAATACCTTAAATTAAATAATGTGGTTTTGTTGATGGATTTAGTTGTTGGAATTAAGTCAAAACTAAACTAGTTCAAGTTAAAAAGTTGGTAAGTTGTTTAAATAAGTTAAACTAAATAATGTGGTTTAGTTGGTGGATTTAGTTGTTGTATTAAGTCAAAATTAAACTAGTTAAAGTTGTTAAGTTGTTTTAATAAGTTAAAATAAATAATGTAGTTAAGTCAATACTAAACTAGCTTTAGGACTACTACTAGTAAAATTATTATTAAATTTTATTTATAATATAATTGAATATCTATATTTTTGTAGATGGATCATCGTTTGTGGATGTATAATATGCATTATGAAACTGGTGCTGATTTGAAACCTGAGTTTATTGACGGTGTTAGAAATTTTATTGAACATACAATGACACTTGACATTTTCAAGAATAATGGATTAGTTAGGTGTCCTTGTAGTGCATGTAAGTGTTTAAAAATTTTTAAACCAGATAGAGTTATGGTTCATTTGTATTGTAATGGATTTAAGTCTAGATATTTTGTATGGATTGATCATGGAGAAAGTGATGGATTGGATGGTATGTTTTATAATTTGATGTATGTGGATGTATATAATATGGTTGCACCACATGGCCAAATTAGGGTTGAACATATTAGGGTTGAACATGATAGGGTTCATGAAATGATCAATGATGCTTTCGGGGTTCAAGATAGGATGGAACTGGAACAATATTTTGATGAAGCTCTTAATGAAGAAGCAAGACATTTTTATGATCAATTAGAAGAGTCTAGTCGTCCACTATGTGAAGGGAGTCCACGTTCTGCCTTGTCAGTTGCGGTTAGATTAATGAATACTAAATTAGATTGGAATGTTCCTAATGCTGCTATGGACTCAATGGTTGATCTTTTGGGTGAACTAGTTAATCCGGAGTTTAACATACCAAAGAACTTCTATCAGGCAAAGTGTTTGGTGTCCAAGTTAGGATTGACGTATGATAGAATTCATTGTTGTGTTATTGGCTGCATGTTGTTTTACAAAACTGATAGCGAATTAAAAAACTGTAAGTTTTGTGGACATGCTCATTATAAGAGGACTCCGGCTAGAAAGATGGTCCCAGTTCAGGCGATGCATTATCTACCTCTCATTCCTAGGTTAAAGAGGTTGTATGCATTGATGAGGTCTGCCCCACATATGAGATGGCATCGTGAATATAGAAGGCCACCGGGTGTCTTGTCTCATCCATCTGATGGTGAAGCATGGAAGCATTTTGATAATGTATATCCTGATTTTGCTAGTGAACCAAGAAATGTTAGATTGGGGTTGTGTTCAGATGGCTTCACACCATTCTCTAATAATGCTTCGCCTTATTCATATTGGCCGGTATTTCTTACTCCGTATAATCTTCCTCCTGAAATGTGCATGACCGGTCCCTACATCTTTCTAAGTTATGTTATTCCAGGTCCCCGTAATCCAAAAAGTTTGATTGATGTCTATCTACAACCATTGATAGATGAGCTCAAACAATTGTGGTTTGAAGGCGTTTTGACTTATGATATATCAACTAAGCAGAATTTCGTTATGCGTGTTTTTTTAATGTGGACTATTAATGATTTTCCTGCATACGGGATGTGTCTGGTTGGATGACAGCTGGAAAGCTAGCATGTCCGTATTGCATGGAAAATAGTAAGGCATTCACTTTAAAGAATGGCAAAAAAAATTCATGGTTTGATTGTCATCGCTAGTTCTTGCCAATGGACCATGAGTTTAGAAAGATGAAAAATGCATTTAGGAAAAATAAGGTTGAAAGTGACCCCCCACCTCCATTACTCATAGGGCATCAAATTTGGGAGATGGTTTCTCAATTACCTAAAGTTATAGAAGCTTCACCTTCTAGACTTTCTGGATGAACATAATTGGACTAAACAAAGCATATTTTGGGAGTTGCCATATTGAAAGGACAATCTGCTACGACATAATCTAGATGTGATGCACATTGAAAAAAATTGTTTTGACAATTTGTTTAACACAGTGATGGATGTTAAGGGTAAGACAAAAGACAATCCAAAAGCTAGAATGGACATAAAGGAATATTGTAGGAGAAAAGAGTTATGGCTACAGGAATTACAGAATGGCAAAATAGTTAAGCCCAATGCCAGCTTTTCATTCACATTGGATGAGAAACGTGAAATTATTGAGTGGGTAAAAAATTTGAGGATGCCGGAGGGCTATGCTTCAAATTTAGGAAAGCGGGCAGATATGAATGAAGGAAAATTGATAGGTATGAAAAGTCATGATTGTCATGTGTTCATGGAAACTTTAATTCTTATCGCTTTTAGCCATCTACCCGAAAGGATATGGAAACCAATCACAGAGATAAGTCTTTTTTTAAAAGATTTGTGTTCTGGAAAGTTGTTGGAGAGTAGTTTAGACAGGATGGAGGAAAATATTCTTGTTACTACTACTAAGTTGGAGAAAATATTTCCATGTGGTTTCTTTGATGTGATGGGCATCTTCCAATTCACCTTGTACAAGAGGATGTATCCATTTGAGAGGTATCCATTTCAAATATTCACTAAGTTATATATATTCTCCAAGTCTTTTATATATTAACATATATATATATATATATATATATACATACATATATACATGCAGAAAAATTTGTAGTTCGAAGCAAACGATTAAGCAACGGGGAAGGATCGAAGGATCATTTGTTCAAGGTCATATTGGGAGAGAAACTGGTGATTTTTATTCTTATTACTTTGGTAATTATGTGTCATGTAGGAGAAACAGGACCAATCGCAATGATGAAGGTGATATTGATCCTTTATTTCCACCGATATCAATTTTTAATCAAAATAGTCTAGGATCTAAAAAGCGTGGAAAGCGAGGCTTCACTGATATGAAAATGCAATCAGTTGTGACACATATTTTGCTTAATTGTCCAGAGATTCAATCATATGTCAAGTAAGTGTTAAAAATATGTTATTAAATTACATACTAATAAATGATCATTAACTAACGAAATACTTGAATGTAAAATGATGTTCGTAAACACATGGGGCCATCTATACAGAACTTTCCAAATGGCTGAGGAACTATGTAAGTGTGCAATGACTAAGTATTTAATAATATATTCATGTTATACTAAATTATATTACTTGAAATAACAATCACGTAGGTTTATGATGAATACTCAAGTGTCCAACATTTGCAATTAGTGAAAGAAGTAGCACTTGGACCTGCATCTCAAGTACTGACAATGAATAAGTATTGTGTTAATGGTTTTAAGTTTCAAACTGAAGAAGTTTCTAGGAACAAGAAAACAAATAATAGCGGTGTCTACATACAAGGTGATGTTGATGGTACTGGTCAAACTATTGAATATTATGGTGCTATTCAAGAGATTATTGAAGTGAGATATTTAGGTTGGCCTAAGAAGAAGATTGTATTTGTTTTGGTGTGAGTGGTTTGACCCATCACGTAGAGGCACAAAGGTGGACCATTTACATAATATATGAAGTTAAGCACACCAGGAAATACAGAAGTTATGATCCTTTTATTATTGCACAAAATGAAAAACAAGTGTATTACGCTTCATATCCATTGCGTAGAGATAAAGCTGGTTGGTGGGTTGTTATAAAAAGTAAGCATGTGGAAGAATTGAAATTGACAATGTCTTAGATATGGCGTATCAAAATGATGTTGCAATTGTTCAACAAGTTGATGTTGACTTGGAAACCATACTACAACATCCTCAACACATATTAGAAGAAGTATCTGATGATGAGATACTGAATGTTGTGGAAAAAATATCTGAGAATAAGGAAAATGAATCATTTGATGACGAAGAATGGGACGATAATGAAAATGAAACAACTGAGGAGGAAGAATGGGAGAATGATGGAATTGAAACAAGCGAGGAGGAATAGTGTAGAATGAAAGCTAGCTAGTATATATGTAAGTGTATTTTGCTAATTTTATTTAATTTATGATTTATATATATATTATACATGTAAATTTGCATACAGATGTCATCAGGCGGTGACGGTGATAGACATCACGAGCATCTTGGAGATAGCCAGACTAAACAAGCTAAGAAGAAGAAGTCTAGGAGACCGATAGATCCTGAAGATATTGCAGGATCTATTTCTTCTGCGCCAGAGCGCATCAGCCATGATACTCATTTATTTGTTGTTCCGTTTGGTACAGCGAATCCTCGGCAATATTATCTTAATTACCGTCGACCAGTCGGTGCTTCAGCTACTTCACAGCCATTGCCTTCACGACGCTACAAGGACCTACCTTTACAGGTTATTCGTCGAGCACGACCCTTATCTGCAGGTACTCCATCTCCCACAGGTACATCTCTACAGTTATCTGCCATGAGGCTTGAAGATTCTAGTAGCGAGCAGTCAGATGCTATGGCCGGTACGCCTTCATTGACTCAGCGTTTTGTGCATCCTGATGTATCACCCTTGTCTATAGCTACACCTAATGCTACACCACATGATACGATGTCTGCTCTAGCTCTTGATCAGAAGGACAGACTTGGTAGAGTCATGATTGAGCCTGATGGATCATCGTAAGTTTGCTTTGTTATCTATTTGTTAGTTTATTTTATTTATTTCTTATACTTTAATATATTATTCATGAACTAACATATTTATTATGTGTTTTGCAGGTGATATCCTGCAAAGGATGCTGCTCGGGCTTTAAAAGAATGTGTTAGACTCTATACACAGGCTTATCACTCTTAGAGGAGATTCCAAACAGTATACGCTAGGCGATGTTTAATAACTTTAAGGTATATATTTTTTAGTTACGTTTAGTATATTTTACTTTTTTTACTATCGATTTAATTAACGTTATTCAATTTTTTTTAGACTATGTGTACTTGGGAATCGAGGTACAATTTGGTCATTGGGACCACATTTGAGAGGAAGGCATCCGCCAGACTGTCTAGCTGGCTAAAGACCGTTCGGGATAGTGGTGAACGTCCCTGTTGGATGTTGCCTCATGTTTTTTAATGAATTGGGTCAGTATTGGAACACAAGAAGTTTAAGACAATATCAGATCAAGCCAAAATGGCTAGAGGCAGTCATAAAGGTGGCTCGTTGCACACCGGAGGTGCAAAGACGGTTGGAACAATTGCACGAGAGATGTTAAGTTATAATTCAAACTTTTAAATAAATAATTAGTTGATACATATATATCGTTATAAATTTCAGTTTCTATTTATAGGAAAAAGAATTGGGACACACTCCCATTGAACCAGAGGTTTTCAAGAAGACTCATCATGTCAGGAAGAAAGAAAATGAGTCGGATCCGGATGTGTGGGTGGAGGAAAGGGCCGAACGAACTTTTGTAAGTTATTTAATATAAATAATATATATATCAATAGTGAATATATTTATGATATATATATACATTGATGTCAGTTTTTATATTTAATATGCATAATGACTTTCATAAGTACGTCGCTGAGAATCTAGATAGTTCGGTCCAATTGACACCTGAACTATCCACTCAGATTTGGAAAGAAAAAATTATAGGGGGGACACACAAGGGTAGATGCTATGGTCTAGGCTCTCGCAACGATGTTAGACGCCTTCAGTCAGGCTTAGAAGGTATTGGATCGTCACGTCAAGCCGAGACACTTGACGGTGTTCAGATTGCTGCTATGTCGGATCAAATAGCTTAACTTACAACGACACTAGCAGAGTCGGAGCGGAAAATAGTAGCTGAACAAGAAAGCATGAGTGAGACCGTTCAGCAAATCAAAGAACAAGTGATGAACCTCGCTCGTCGACCTACTACTTCGGCTCCCGATGACACCGACGACGAGAGTGATGAGGATGATTATGTAGATCTCACTCCCTAGTTTAGATCTCTGGACATTTATGAACTTTTTGCAATTATGAAACGAATTTTAAAAGACTTTATAAGTCTTTAATTTATGATTTAGATACTTTTGAATGTTATTTTAAGTTTGTTGTTTTATGTTTTGTTTAGATTGTTTATAATTGTGTGTTTGATTGGGCTGAATAGTGTAGAATTGAATTGAATTGCATTTGCAGATGGGCAGCAGAAGCTGCGAGCTGCTACTGTCAAATATATTGCAGAAAAAGCGACGGACAGCGTGGTTTAGTCCGTCGCTTTTATGGGATTTTCAAAAAATAAAATTTCCACAAAAGCGATGGACTATGTCGCCTTTTAGAAATAAAAAAAATGAAAATAAAAATAAAACGACAGAGTCCGTCGCTTTTGTTAAAAAAATTTTAAAAAAAAAAAGGTAAAAAAGAGATGCAGTCCGTCGCTTTTTGAAAAGCGACGCCGTCCGTCGCTTTTTGAAAAGAGACGCAGTCCGTCGCTTTAATAAAAGCGACGTTGTCCTTGTCCGTTGCTTTTTAGCGACGCAATCCGTCGCTTTTTAAAAAGCGTCGGGTTAAAAAGCGACAGAGGTGGCTACGTCGTTTTTCCGTCAATTTTGACCAAAAAAGCGATGCAGTCTGTCGCTTTTGGCCGTCGTTTTTTGATAATTTTTTAGTAGTGAACATATGACAACTCTATTGGAATATGTACCAACATATAACTAAAATGTTGCAACATACGACACATCTTTCAACAAATAAAATATATGTTGGACAACTTAACAAGACTATATTTCTAAAATCATATGAACAAAATGGTCACAAAAAGAACAACAAAAGCAACAAAAAATGTCTTTTCACTGAATACTAACAATACATATACATTTTCTCAAAATTAGAATTTTTTTGGGTTTGTTGATTTTCTTTCAAAAATAGTAATAAATAATAGGCATCATTACACCATTAGTCAATTTTCACATCTATAGAACGATTTATTGTTCACTAACCCAAGAAAAAACTTAGTATCAAGAATGTATTGTTCGAAAATTGTAAAATCTTTCAAAAAAAATGACTTCCCATTTTAAGTCGAACACGATCTTCAGTTCAGAAAGAGGAGAGAGTCACGGTCGGAGATAAGGAGGAAAAGAATGGGGAGAATATTTGTTTTGATAGTCGGATTTTCGAATTTTCCAAGGAAGAAAAAGAAGAGAAGAGAGAACGTTGGGAGAAGAAGAAGAGAAAATTCTATTTTTTTTTTCTTTTTAAATGGTTTGGATAGAATTATAAAAGTTGAAAAATAAAGTGTTTTTTTGTATTTTATAAAAGATAAGAGAATTTTGAAAATGTTTATTTAGTCCCAAATCTACTTAATTATATTTTAAAGTAATTTGATCATTTCTTGGTCAAATGTCACCAAAAACAAAACTCAAACTTAATTGAGGCATTCATTTAATTTTCTCATGTCATCAACTATTAAAATCAGAAGAATCTGCCAAATTATTGAGAAAAGCTTGGACTGTTGGTTCAATAGAAGAATGGCGCTATCTCTTTGCTTCTCTCCACTCACTTCATACCCCTTTAATAACCCCATGATTTCATCAAGGCCAAAAATGTCTAAGTTGCGTGTCAATTGTGTTGAAGAAAATTCTCATAGTCGTCTTCATGTGGCAGCGAAATCTAGATGGGAAGAATGGATATCAACTGCTGCTAGTCTTTACCCTGTCTATGTAACTGTTGGCGGAGTTGTTGCTTGTTTGAGACCATCCACTTTTTCATGGTTTGTTAATGCAGGTCCAACTTCATATAGTTTAGCTCTTGGCTTTATAATGTTAGCAATGGGTCTCACTTTGGAGCTCAAAGATTTGCTTAACTTGTTCTTGCAAAAGCCTCTTTCTGTGAGTTTATGCCTCTTCTTCTCCTTCCATTGAGAATTTAATTGTTGTCCAATTATTGTTTGGTTCGGCTTATTTGAAGTGTTTTAACTTTTAACCACTCCTGTAGCATTTGAATAATGATATACAAAACCCTTAACTTGACTTCAGTCTGTAAAAATCTTTGGGTGTGCACAAATATACACTTAAACTTGTATAAAATTGACAAATAGACACATTTGTTCTATATGTCCTCCTATATCAGTATGGCAATTTTGTACCTTATGTGGCGTTCTATGTATATTATGTCACGTCGGACATGTGTGTCTACTTATTCATTTTATACAAATTTAAGTGTCTATTTATGCACACCCAAAGTTGGAGGATATAAATGTCATTTCAAGTCAAGTTAAAGTATATATATGTATAACTTTTTTTTAGCCAAAATAACAAAAAAAGTTAAAAGTCACAAGTTTTGCCTTATAAGCTGTAAACAGGCTCTTATATATTGATGAAATTCAGTGTCATGTTGCTCCTGCATTGTGTAGGTAGTGCAAACTTTCACCGAGCTGGTCTCTTATGATTTTCACCCACTTCAAAGGTCACATCCTTGGGTGCTAGAATTGTTTTTGATTCTGATTGAATAATTTAACATGTAAATGTTGGCAGGATGGCGAAGATTTTCCTGCCATTTTTCTAAGTGTTTAATTTACTGCACTTAAAAGTAATACTTCTAACTTGCTACTCCGTTATTCCAATTTGTTCTTAAGATTGCTATTACACAATTAATGTCACTGAATGACTTCAATAATTGTTACAAACACATCCTATTGCTTATATTTAGTTGAATTTTATTCATATGTTGCTAGAGAGTGGTCTAGTCATATAAGAAGGATATCAATGAGCAGAAGAGTAAACCGTTAATTGATTATGCTCCAAGCACTAAATTCAAAAAAAACGAAAAATAGAATTCTTTACCTGTCCATTATGTAATCTTGCGCCTTCTGTTATGCTCCTTGTAGTTGTAGATATTACAATTTTTTTCCTATTCTTTGGGTTATTACTCCCTTCCAATCATAATGTCTGAAATAAGATTCCCACTTCTTGTTGAAAGACTAACGAAAATGAAAGGGATATTTTCTATGCTAAGTTTCAAAAGATTGAAACAAAGTATAACTATGTGGGCTGAAAATCTATGTTCTTCCATCTTTCAGATTCTTTTTGGTTGTGCTGCTCAATATACAATTATGCCAGCCTTTGGAGTGATAGTTAGCAAATATTTGGCTCTTTCTCCTTCAGTTTCCGTTGGTCTAATATTGCTTGCTTGTTGCCCTGGGGGTACTGCATCCAATGTGGTAAGAATGACTCTCTCCTGTGTTATTATCCTTATTAAGCTAGTACATCAGGCTTAATTTCTTTTAAAAATGCGTTTAAATTGTTAAGGCATGAATTTCAGTAGGAAATGCACACATTTTTGCAATCCTTTATCCTTACAGATCTTTCAATCCCTGATTGTGTAAATCTGAATCTATCTGTCGTGAATTTCCACTGAGCAGAGTGCTAAAGATAGCTTTCTTCTACTTCTTTCATGTGGTTTCAGAATATTGGTTAATCTTGCATGAGCCAGCATTGCTCTAACTGATTCTGATGAATAGAAATTGACCGTGATCCTAGATCTACATTTAGTTTACGCCCTTGGGCCTCGACAAATAACAATGAATAGCCAACTTAACCTATAATATATTTCCATTGATGGAGTTTTAGTGTTTTGTTATATAACTTTTAGGTTCGATTCTATTTAGATCGGACTAAACTAGTTGAGTTACTCTCAAACCTACAAATACATCTATGTATACATAAATAGAGTCCTTCCTTGTTTTGGCACCATTTTAACTTGGTAAAAGCATGTCCTTTATGATTAGTTTCTCATTTTTCTCCCTTTAATCACTTTATGCTTAACATCTTGCAGATGATTTTCTGTTGTGTTGCATCACATGTGCCGCTTTGGATCTGTACCTTTATAGTCAAATTTACTGCCGTTAAACATAATCAGTCCTAAGCTAGTGGTAAAGGACACAGACAACCGCGAACTTTATTATGTACATGCATGTGCTTAGTTTGGCTTTTTAACTTGCTGCACCACTAGGTGGGTAAGGTCTGTGTACACACTACCCTCCCCAGAGTCCACTTCTGGGATTTCACTAGGCATGTTGTTGTTGTTGTTGCACCACTAGATGGGTAGCTAGTAAATGATTGAGGTATATAGTTCGATAGTACAGTGCAATTAACGATATCATTTGAATTAGCTCTGCCAATCTGCCGTCTTAAAGTATTAGATCTCTCAACCTTGCTTTTTAGGAAAATAAACAAAAAAAATTGACTTTTGATGCCCCGGTTAATAGTAATTCATTTTAGCAGCATTACAGAACCCATAGCAAAAAGAAAACCTGAAAAGATAAGGAGAGAGGATATTGACCATCTTTAGAATAAAAGAGTGATTTCTCACATGGTATGGTGTCATGACTGGCAAATTGCCATATGATAAAATTGGAAATATGTATTGAAAATATGGTGCTTTTTTCTACGACATTTATCACATATCAAGACCCTTAGAAGCATTGTCCGTTTTCTGTTACCACATTCCTTCCCTTCTTGCTAAAGCTTAATTTCAGTTAGAGCACCTACAGTCTGGAATTTTTGGTCATTTGATTGCAACAATTTTATAACATGAGTTGAAGTTTAAGTTACAAAGAGATTGAAGAAAATAAACCAAGGCCTCTGTGAATAGCAAGGGCCTGAACATGTGCTATTTATAAGGCAATTACAACTACATAACTCTTTAAATTATATTTACAATAATATCCTTATCACCCTCCCTCAATCTGAAGTGGAGAAAAGAACATGAAGATTGTCACCGAAACTCCTTGAATTTTGTAATAGAGACACCTTTCGTAAAAACATCTGCAAGCTGTTGTGATGTGGAAACATGAGAAACCGTAAGGTCACCCATGAGCAGGAGTGCCTTTAAGATAGCGGAAGATTCGCTTAACGGCTTGAAGATGAATAAGAGGAGGTTGATGCAGAATTGAGAAGCCATATTCACAGCATATTGTACATACGGGCGTGTGAAGGATAAATATTGAAGACTGCCGACCATCTGACGATACAGCGAAGGATCATCAAGAAGTTGAGTGTCCATAGAATGCCAATCAAGCTTACCATAAAGAGGAGTTCTGACAGGCTTAACTTCGGCCAAATCAAATTGATGCAAAAGGTCCGATATATATTTCCGTTGCAGGAGAAGAGCCCCAGAAGTATTGTGAACTATCTCCACACCTAAAAAGTAATGAAGGGAACCAAGATCTTTCATTGCAAATTCAGCTTTCATGGATTTGATAAAATCAGAAACAAACCACTGTGAGGATCCAAAAACAACAATGTCGTCAACATAAATAAGAAGTATCAAAGTAGAACTGTCCTGTCGAAAAGTGAACATGTTGTGATCGGAAGTAGATTTCTTAAAATCAAGGTCCAAAAGATAAGTTGCAAGTCGGGTAAACCACGCTCTAGGTGATTGTTTCAACCCATAAATGGCACGACTTAGCTTACACACATGTTGTGGATAATCATAATGTTCAAAACCTTTGGGTTGCCGCATATAAACATCTTCATTTAGCTCCCCATGTATAAAGGCATTAGATACATCTAATTGATGCATACACCAATTATTAAGAAGAGCCAAAGATAACACTACACGAACAGTGCTTAACTTGATCACAGGAGCAAAATTTTCTGTATAATCTAAACCTGGCAGTTGAGAAAAGCCCTGTGCAACCAAATGAGCTTTGAAGCGGTCTATAGAGCCAGTAGGACCATACTTAATCTGATATACCCATTTATTTCCTACTATATTCACATTGGGAGGTGGAGGAACTAATGTCCATGTATGATTTTGGACGAGAGCATTAAACTCTTCACTCATTGCATTAAGCCACTTAGAGTCTTTGGATGCTTGTGTGAAGCATGTTGGCTCAACCGGTGCAGTGGAAACAGAGACATTAAGTGAGGGGAAAACACGTGGCTTTAGTGACCCGTTCATCAAACAAGTAACCATGACATGGGCACGGCTATCTGAGTGATTAGGATCTAAAGCTGGAGAAGAAATTAGATTAGAAGAAGATGATACATCTTGGCGAGAATGACGCATAACAGGATCTGTAGTGGAGGTAGTGTCACGAGAAAGAGGTTGTTGATTTTGTGTGGATAAAGGAAGAGTAGTTAGAATACGTGAATTATGCACGAGAAGGCGTTGGAGATAAAATAGGAGAACTGCGTACAACATGTACGTGGGTAGCTGGTTGAGAAAACTGATTATTTGAACATGAGGAAGTTAGAGTCCTAGGAGAAGTTATAGACTTGTTTTTAGGAGATATAGAGATAGAAGGGGAAGAAGTTGTATCGGAAGTAGTTTGGGAAACCATGGTGCTCTTGATACCAAGTTGAAGTTTAAGTTACAGAGAGATTGGAGAAAATAAACCAAGGCCTGCGTGAATAGCAAGGGCCTGAACGTGTGCTATTTATAAGGCAATTACAAGTACATAACTCTTTAAATTATATTTACAATAATATCCTTATCAACATGCCCAAGAATTGTTAGATTAATGGAAAAATATAATGTTTGAATTTACTTTTATACATTCAGATAACATAGTCTACGGAACAGAAAATCCAGAGGCTTACTGCAAAGTTCATTTTTGCTTTCTGATAGTATTACAGGTAACCTTAATTGCACAAGGAGATGTACCATTATCAGTAGTGATGACACTGTGTACCACACTTGGAGCAGTTGTTCTCACTCCCCTTTTGACAATGATTCTGGCAGGCACATATGTTCCTGTGGATGCGATTAAGCTTTCCATCAGCACGCTACAAGTTAGTTTGTTTTCAATGTATTGTTTTCTACAATTCTTACATTTTGATTCATCAAATAAGTTGTATCTGTTTTTCAGTGATTTATTTTGAAAAAACTTTTCGTGATACTCTTTGTAGGTGGTGGTTGCTCCGATTCTCCTAGGTTCTTATCTGCAGAGAAAATTTCCAAGAGCAGTGAAAGTTGTTGCACCGTTCGCTCCCCTTCTAGCAGTCTTAACTTCATCACTTCTTGCTTGCAGGTTTCAGATGTTGAAACTTTGTCATTATCACCTTTATGCTTGACAGTTACCAATTTCAAAAAAATAAATTATCACCTTGATGCTTGTTGCTCTCAACTGTCATTTTTTTGTTTCTTTATTTCCTAATTCTTTTCTCTCTTATATCAGTGTATTTTCAGAAAATGTTGTTCGTCTGAGATCTTCAATGGTTGGTTTGTCAGTTTCCTCTGATTTATCGCTATTTAATCGGGTTCAAGCAATATTCGCAAGTGAATTTGGGGCTGTAGTGGTTGCTGTGCTTTTGCTGCATTTTGCTGGATTCTTTGTAGGGTAAGAACATACCCCTTTTTGTTACACTCAGGTAAATTTGTCCCTAATTTCAGCATCCCATAGGAATTGTATTGTGATAAGGACCTTTGGCAGGTACCTGTCAGCCACCTTAGTCGGTCTTGCTGAACCTCAGAGACGTGCCATATCCATCGAGGTACGTACTTGATTATTCACCTAATGGGATAAAACCTCCCTGTGCTTGGAATTTTTAGTCTAGATAAGTTTAATCTATGTAGATATTTGTATGTTACAACTTTTGAACCTTTCTGTGTATGAGTTATTTAAGAGTCAGCAGGTATTGCACCGTTTAGTCATGCCGACATTTAGTTAGCAATGGAGGTTGTAATATTTAATGTTTTGTCATCTGAAATAGAGCATTTTCCATTGAGGCAAATATGAAATATTATATTCAGAAAGGTAGACGATGGCTTCCAGTTCTGAGGGCATAAGCAATTTTTTGACATGACACAAGTGTTGGGTTCATTTTATAATGTGTGAATGGATAATGGTACATAGAATAAAGATTGATGAATTAAAAATATGAAAGTGCTACAAGTATGAATGGAGTTATTCCATTCATGAATGCAACATTTTGTTTTTTCATACAACCTTTTGTATTTCTAGGCTACCTTTTCGCATATCATGCATGAATCATTGTGCTCACCTATACGCTATAAATATCTGATTCTTTCTCAGATATTGACATAAGTTTTGAAATAAGTTTTTGACATAAGTTTTGAAACAAGTTTACAAGAAGAAAAACACTACATAGTAAGAAAAAAGTTTCTGCTTTTCCAAAAACTTCAAGTGTGATTACAAGCCATTGAGTGGTTCGCTGGACAAAAAATTTGAGGTACCACTATTTGTTTGTCGTGAGTCATTTGAGTCATTTTATCCTGGGAGGATATATTCCATAACCTCGGGTACTTGAGGGGAATAATTTCCTTAAGGAAACTCTGTCAATTCAGAGGACTTGACTCTTCTTTTTTTATTGAAACTTGTAAATGTGTATTCCTCAGCATTAAGGACATGCTGGACACCATCAAAAAGTGTTAGATAAAAAAAAACAGCAACTAGAAAACAAGATACTTACAGAGATCTTAATAAATCTACAAACTGATCTATATCCTCTAAACCTACTTCTTTACACCAAAAGTAGAAAGATACTATACAATTCCATTTAACTTTCTGGATGGAATTGGATCTATCTTCATAACACCTCCCATTTCTCTTTCTCCAAACTATCCACCAGATGCATTGTGGGATGATCCTCCACCACTTCTTTTGACTTTTGCTGCCTCCTCTTTTCATCCAGCAACTAAGCAAATCTGCAGTATGCTCCGGCATAGTCTAGCTTGTCTTTGTTATGTTGAGTAATAGAGACCAAAGTTGTGCTGTAAAGGTGCAGTGCAAAAATAGATGATTGTTTGTTTCATTTGTCTCATTGCATAAGAAGCACCTGGAAACTATGATGGCCCCTTTTTTCTTCAAAACTTCTTGTGTCAGGCATGCTCTTTTAACCACCAACCAAGTAAAGCATTTTACCTTGGTTGGGGATGGACTATTCTATAAGTTTCTCCATATTTTTGGTTGCCCTCTACACTGTACCCTTTCTTCCATTTTATAAACCCTTTTAACAAAGAATTACCCATCAATATTGTGTTTCCATCTTAATGTATCTAGTTCAGCAGTAGTACCATTGAAATCATCAATCCTATTTAGCAAATTGGCTACTCTATTGATCTCCCATTCATTTAGCAATCTCCTGAAGAATAAGTTCCATCCTTGTGCACTCCACATATCATAAATGGTGTCATCTGGGTTGTTGCTTAGAATAAACAGGTCTGGAAAAATCTCCATTAATGGACTTTGCTCCTTCCAAGCATCCTTCCAGAATTTTATTCTTTTCCCATCTCCAACTCTCTTCTGCAAGTTCCCGTCCAGTTTGGGCCATAGAGCTCTAATGTCTTCCAGACTCCAACTCCATATGTATTAGTGCTTACATTTGGTACACCATGGGTTGAGTTCACCAAACTTGTGTCTAATTACCTCCCTCCATAATGCATGATCCTCCCCATTGTATCTCTAGAGCCATTTCATCAATAAACTATTGTTCTGTGCTCTTAGATTTCTGATGCCCAAGACACCTTGTTCTCTACTGTGCATTGTTGTCTACCAATTGACTAGTTTATATCATTTGCCCTCTTTACAGCCATGCCACAGAAAATCCCTCCTAAGTATGTCCAGCTTTTTCATTACTTTGGGAGGTATGGGAAATAGAGACATTACATACATAGGAAGTGCATCAAGAACAGAGTTTGTTAAGGATGGGCCTCCCTCATAGTGATATGTACTGTGCCTTCCACCTAGCCAATCATTTTTCAGTTTTCTCTAGTATTACATCCCAAATTTCCCCTGCCTTGTGTTCACTGCCCAGAGGTATACCAAGGTATGTAGTTGGCATATTTTCAACTTTGCACCCTAAAATGATTGCAAGATTTTGGATATCTGGCACCTCTTTTATCGGGAACAAACTGGTTTTTCCCCAGTTAACTTTCAAGCCAGAAGAAGCTTCAAAAATAGTCGAAATCATTCTGATGTAACCTATCTGTTCAATCTTTGGCTCACAAAATATCATTGTGTCATACTGTAGGTGACATACCTCCATTATTTCCCCTCTGCTATTTCCTATCTCAAACCCTTTAATCCATCTATTTTGTAATGTTATCCTCATCATGCTATCAAATCCCTCCATTGCTAGTATAAACAGGAAAAGGAAAGGAGACAGAGGGTCACCTTGTCTAAGACCCCTTTTAGAACCAAAAACACCTACAGGTTCACCATTCACCAAAACAGAGAACTTGACAGTTTTAATGCAAAAGTCAATCCATTTCAACCATTTCTCACCAAAGCCCATTTGGCTGAGAGTATTCAACAAGAATCTCCAATTGACATGATCATAGGCTTTTTCTATGTCTATCTTACACATGACGCCTGATTCTGCCCCTTTAAGTCTTGAGTCCACACACTCACTAGCAATTAGGGATGCATCCATGATCTGTCTTCCTTTTATAAATGTCATCTGATGCTTGTTAACTAAATTGTTAACCATCTTCTTGAGTCTTTCAGCCAATATCTTTGCCACAATCTTATATACTCCACCTATGAGACTTATAGGTCTAAAATCTTTCAACTTTGAAGCTCCAACCTTCTTTGGGATCAAGGCTATGAATGTTGCATTGAGGCTTTCTCAAACTTCTGATATTCATAAAAATATTGGAGAGTCTTCAGGATGTCCTCCTTTATAAGTTCCCAAAAAGCCAAATAAAAGGACATAGGAAATCCATCCGGCCCTGGTGCCTTCTCCATAGCACACAATTTAATGTCTTCTAAGATTTCATCCTCTTCAAATTGTTTTTGTAGCTCCTCCTGTTCTTCTGCAGATATCCTTGTAGCTTCATGTAACACTAATTCTGGCCTCCACTCTTCTGCCTCCTTATACAGGTTCTTGTAGTAATTTTGAATAGCTTCTTTGATCTCCTCTACATCTGTGACCTCCATACCATCCACCTTCAAGTTATCTATGGAGTTTACCCTTTTGTGAGTTGTAGCTATCCTATGGAAGTATTTTGTATTTTTGTCTCCCTGTTTCAACCATTGTATTCTTGATCTTTGTCTCCAAGCTATCTCCTCATTTCTTGCAACTTCTTCAAACTCTAAAGCCAACTTTGATTTTTGCATTGCCTCATCATCTGTGAGAGCTCTTTGTTCCTGGATTGCTTCCAAAGCTGCAAGCTGGTTTAAAATGTCACTTTTTCTTTGTTTCCAGTTGCCCCTGTTGTTTCTACTCCACTCTTTTAACTTTTCGTTTAGCATCTTCAGTTTCTCAGCTAAAATATAGTCAGGGCTCCCCTTAACAACAAAAGCTCCCCACCATTGTTGTACCTTTTCTTTGAACCCTTCTACCCTCAGCCACCAACTTTCAAACTTGAAGTATTTTTTCTTGAAGTTCAGCACTCCACAAGATAGCATGATTGGGTTGTGGTCAGATCCTATCTTTGGTAATACTGCCTGTTTGATGAGAGTAAATTGCTCTTCCCATGATAAAGAGTATAAGAATCTATCGATTCTTGAGGCACTTCTATGATTCTCCCCCCTTCTCCAAGTATAAGATCCTCCAAATAAAGGAGGATCCACAAGCTCCATCTCTTCAATGCATTTAGAGAACTCAGAAATTGCTCTATTTATTCTGAAACAGTTCTTTCATTGGGGTATCTTATTACATTAAAATCACCACCCAAGGTCCTGCACACCTTCCCCCCGCTGAATATAGCTCCCCCCATAACTCTCTTCTTTCCACTCTTTTACAATCAGCATACACTATTGTTACAAACCAAAAAAAATCAGAATTTTCCCCAGACATTTTACAAGTTATGCTTTGGTTGCCATGTTCTACCATTTCCCCTTTCCAAACTCTCATGTCCCATAAAATAATTATCCCCTCCCCGGGCTATAATCTGCCTCTAAATGTATCTCTCCCACCCATCTATTGTCCCAGATACCATGTATGAGTCTATCTATATTTCCCCCCAACTTTGTTTCTACCAAAATATACGCATCTGCACTCCATTGATTAATCAGATTCCTTACCACCCCCCCCCCTCTTTCTTTTGGAATTGTGTTATTGTTGTTATTTGAGGATTTACCCTTTCCTGCATGTCTCTCCAAATATCTCTTTTGATCCAGCTTCATGCACAAAGCATAAGCCTCTTTTACACATCCCTTGATAGCTGCTCCAAAGGCTTACCCTAATTTGATCACATTAAGGTGTACCCAGATTGTAGCCCTTATCTCTATCATCTCTTCTGTGAGATTTTCTTCGATGCTCAATGGTTCTAGTTCATTGTAAGTGACCAGCTGATTCTCAAACTTTCTAGAAAGGAAGAATCTCCCCCGCTCATACAGTAACTATTTGTCTCCCCTTCAAAAGCTATGTTATCTTCTTCTTGAGTCATGTCCTCTGCCTGAGCCTCCTCGATTCTCTGATTTCTGGTTTTTGGTTCTCCTTCTTCCATTTGCATGTGTTTTCCCAGTTCCCAATCCATTATAGAGTGCTTAAAAGGATGTTTTGCTTCTCCCCAATTTGAGTTGATGAAATCAGAAAAAGGCTCAGTGAACATAGCAGTTTTGGGCTTGCTAGAAAGGCCCAAAAGTTGTGTGAGATGGGCTTGTGTTTTATTCAGATTTAAAGTGTGCTCAGGGGGGCCACTTCCACTAGCCATGTGATTGTTGTCCTTTTCTTGTACCCCTTCCTTGTAAACCTCGATATCCGTTGTTTTCTCTGTTGCTCATCTTGTTATTATATGATTTTTTTTGTTTCCGAAATTTATTTAACTTCATATTGTATATTTCATTATTTGTATGAAATTTGTTTGAAGTTATTTTGGTGGAAAAATAGATTTTGCACTACGATACTTAATAATCTTAAGGAAATTATGATTATCTTATTGTGTAATTGTTTATTGGAACTTTAATAAGAAATATATGACAATACTTTATTTATAATTGGTTTCTGGAGATTAAAACCTTTTGTGGTTTTATGCTCTGTTTGAACTTGATACTGACTTGGAGAACCTAAAAAGTTCGTCAGAAAATCAAAGTTCATTCGGTTAATGATTGAGAGTTATAAACTTCATCATTAAACTAGAAACAAACTGGAAATAAAGATCAAGTCTTTATTTGAAGACACTAAGTGTACTTGTCAAATTTGAGCAAGATGACTAATGAAATTGAAGTCATGGCTCATACGACATTGAAAATTGGTGCAATGAATATTGCTTGAGTCAGTGGTTTATGGCATGAAGGTTTGGGACATGTCAATTATAAGACCTTGCGAAAACTGATTAGTTTGGCAGTATTGCCTAATTTTGAGTGCAATAAAACACAATGTCAAATATGTGTGGAAGTTAAGTTTGCTAAGCATCCTTATAAATCTGTTGAAAGGAATTCCAATCCTTTAGATTTGACTCACACGGACATTTGTGATATGAAATCAACACCAACGCGTGGTGGGAAAAGTATTTCATAATTTTTATTGATGATTGCACTAGATATTGTTATGTTTATTTGTTATCAAGTAAGCATGAAGCAATTGAAGCATTTAGGCAATACAAAACTGAAGTTGAAATTCAATTGGATAAAAAGATAAAAATGATAAGAAGTGATAAGGGTGGAGAATATGAATCTCCATTTGCGGAAATATGTTTGGAAAATGGAATTATCCATCAAACGACTGCCCCTTATTCACCACAATCCAATGGGATTGCAGAAAGAAAAAATTGAACTTTGAAGGAAATGATAATGCCTTACTTATAAGTTTAGGTTTACCACAAAACTTGTGGGGGGAAGCTATCCTTACAGCAAATCAAATACTCAATAGAGTGCCACATAGCAAGACACAATCTATTCCGTATGAAAAATGGAAAGGAAAGAAACCCAACTTGAAATATTTCAAAGTGTGGGGGTGTCTAGCAAAAGTTCAAGTTCCTATACCCAAAAGGTTGAAAATAGGACCAAAGACTATGGACTGTGTGTTTATTGTATATGCTATAAATAGTAAGGCATGTCGATTTTTGGTTCATAAATCTGAACATCTGAATATTCATGACAATACGGTAATTGAATCAAATAATGTTGAATTCTTTGAACACATTTACCCGTATAAAGTTAGACATGAAGAGTCTAGTGGGGGGTCTAAATGACCTCAAGATGAACCAAAAGAAAATATACAAAATGAAGAAAATCCAAGGCGTAGTAAGTGTCAAAGGATTGCTACTTCCTTCGGTTCAGATTTTGTAACATTTCTCATTGATAATGCGCCTCAAACCTTCCAAGAAGCAATGTCCTCTGCGAATTCATCTCTTTGGAAAGAAGCTGCCAATGGTGAGATTGAATCAATCTTGAATAACCATACCTGGGAGTTGATTGATCTTCCTCCGGGAAATAAGCCTTTTGGATCAAAATGGATCTTTAAAAGGAAAATGAAGGTTGATGGGACTATTGACAAGTACAAGGCAAAACTTGTAGTCAAAGGCTTCAAACAAAAGGAAGGTCTTGATTACTTTGATACATACTCACCAATGACAAGGATTACATCTATTCGGGTGTTGGTTGCACTATTAGCAGCAGTAGATGATCTTGAAATCCATCAAATGGATGTAAAAATAGCTTTCTTAAATGGTGAGTTAGAGGAAGAAATTTACATGGAACAACCCGAGGGGTTTGTGGTTCCTGGTAAAGAAAGAAAAGTGTGCAAACTTGTGAAGGCACTTTATGGACCGAAAGAAGCACCCAAACAGTGGCATGCAAAGTTTGACCAAACAATGTTGGCAAACGGATTTAAGATTAATGAGTGTGACAAATGTGTTTACATTAAAGACACTCCAAATCATAAGGTCATTGTTTGTTTGGATGTGGATGATATGCTAATCATCAGTAGAGACTTAGCTGACATAAATGCTACTAAGTAAATGCTTACTAGTATATTTGAAATGAAAGACCTTGGAGTGGCAGATGTTATATTGGGAATAAAAATTCGTCGAACTCCACAAGGTTTGGCTTTGTCACAGTCTCATTATATTGAAAAGGTACTTGACAAGTTCAAGTATTTGGATTTCAATATTGTCAAGACTTCAATAGACATGAGTTTTGCACTTCGAAAGAATAAAGGTGAAAGTGACTCACAATTGGACTATGCGAGAGTGTTGGGAAGTTTGATGTATATCATGAACTGTACAAGACCAGATATAGCATGTGCTATTAGTAAGTTGAGTCGGTACACGAGCAATCCCAATCAAACTCACTGGATGGCAATGAAGAGAGTTTTAGGGTATTTAAAACATACTCAAAACTATGTTTTGCATTATTACAAATATCCAGCAGTAATTGAAGGATATAGTGATGCAAATTGGATCACCGGATCAGATGAAGTAAAATCCACAAGTGAATATGTATTTACTCTTGGTGGTGGAGCAGTCTCTTGAAAATCATCCAAACAGACATGTATTACTCGCTCCACTATGGAATCTAAATTTATCGCTTTAGATAAAGCCGGTGAAGAAGATGAATGGCTCCGGAATTTCTTGGAAGATATTTCGTATTGGCCTAAACCATTGGCACCTGTATGCATACATTGTGATAGTCAGGTTGCAATCTTGTCACATAAAACGGAGACATAATATCGTTAGAGAACTACTCTCTAGTGAAATTATCACAATTGACTATGTAAGGTCAAAAGATAATGTATTAGATCCACTTACAAAAGGCCTAACTAGAGAGGGAGTTGAAAGATCATCTAAGAGGATAGGTTTAAGGCCTAGGACAAGTGAAGCATGATGGTAACTCTACCTAGCAGACTGGAGATCCCAAGAGCTAGGTTCAAAGAGATCAAACAAAGTTGTGTTTAACGGTCCAACATTGTCAAATAATCTAACCCATTCTCATGATGAAGACAATGTTTAGTAACCAAGGATAAAGCTTATATTGAAGCTTTTTAATGGTTTCTAAGTTTGGCAAGGCATGACCAAATAGTTTCTCTACGGGAGTAAACATTTAGGAATCACCTATGTGGGAGTGAAGTGGAAGCCGCTTCAAGGAGAATGCTAGTAAAGGACGATTCTCTAAGCTCTCATGAAACCAGGAAATGTTCATGGCTGAAACGAACAAAACCGTGAGAACCATAGATGGTAAAAGGTTGGTTGTGTGACTTATATTTTCTAGGTGTACATTCAAGTTCGACGGTTCAAAGATATCGCATCTACCGATTGATCGAGTGCATCCGATATAAGTTAACTACGGAAAGTTCAAAGGGAAACCCACTTATCCTGATGTAACTAGTCTTTGTTTGTAATCACACACTAGTCCATGTATATCTATCTTTCGCGTTATAGCCATTCTCATTCATGTGGGGGATTGTTGGGTTCATTGTATAATTTGTGAATGGATAATGGTACATAGAATAAAGATTGGTGAATTAAAAATGTGAAACTATTGCAAGTATGAATGGAGTTATTCCATTCATGAGTAATACTCATGACAGATGAATGCAACATTTCGTATTTTCATGCAACCTTTCGTATTTCTAGGCTACCTTTTCACATATCATGCATGAATCATTGTGCTCACCTATAGGCTATAAATATCTGATTCTTTCTCAAATATTGACATAAGTTTTGAAATAAGTTTTTGACATAAGTTTTGAAACAAGTTTACCAGAAGAAAAACACTACATAGTAAGAAAAAAGTTTCTGCTTTTCCAAAAACTTCAAGTGTGATTACAAGCCATTGAGTGGTTCGCTGGACAACAAATTTGAGGTACCACTATTTGTTTGTCGTGAGTCATTTTATCCTGGGAGGATATATTCCATAACCTCAGGTACTTGAGGGGAATAATTTCCTTAAGGAAACTCTGTGAATTCAGAGGACTTGACTCTTCTTCCTTTCATCTTCCATAACCTCAGGTACTTGAGGGGAATAATTTTCTTAAGGAAACTCTGTGAATTTAGAGGACTTGACTCTTCTTCCTTTCATCTAGTTATTATATGATTTTTTTTGTTTCCGAAATTTATTTAACTTCAGTTTGTATATTTAATTATTTGTATGAAATTTGTTTGAAGTTATTTTGTTGGAAAAACAGATTTTGCACTACGATATTTAACAATAAGTTGCTACAAGGAAACTTGCTAACTCATGTTGACATTTATCTGCAGTGATCATCCTTTTGTACTTGATATTTCCGCACTTGTATGTACACTTTCGCTGATTTCAAAACTAAAACCTTAAAGACGGATAAGAAACTTATGATTCCTCGTTAGACATATTTTGAGAAAGATTTAGTTTTCATTTCCCTGCTCCTTAAATTGATTTTTCCTGTGACCTATGCAGCAATGATGTTGAACTTTCTTTTTGAATTGTTTTGCAGGTTGGCATGCAGAATTCCTCCTTGGGAGTGGTTTTAGCGACCGCGCATTTCACATCACCATTGGTTGCATTACCTCCTGCAATGTCAGCTGTCATTATGAACATAATGGGCAGTACTTTAGGTTTCTTTTGGAGATATATTGACCCTTCTGATTCAAACATTACTCCAGAAGCCACTGATAAATCATAGTAAGATTCATGGTCACCATTTTCTCCTTCTGGTACAATTTTCGTCACCTTTGTAACTTTGCTCCTCTCTGTTTATATTTCTGGTCCAACTGAGTTCAATACAAGTTCATGACATATTTAGCTTATCTACATTGATAATATGAAGAGTTCATACATTATTTTATTTTATTTTTGGGGTCAGATAACATACATTATCTGTAAAGTTTAATTTGTTGTTTGCTATATTTTGTGGGATAGTAATTCCACTTATTAAAAGTGTAATAGTAAGGAGCCTGATTATGTTTCTAGTCTTACGGGTTTTTGAAATTTCCCCTAAGAAGATTTATTCACTTAAAACAATATCTTCTAATTAAAACAGTAAAGTTAAACTATTTCTAAGCCCACAATTGTACCGTGTGTTTTTAAAGAAATTAATTTCATTGTTGCTTTAGGTTTCAAATTAATTTCTAACAAGATGGAACGGAAAAACAATTATGAAATAACAGCACTTCAAAAAGTGATGCAAACTACACTTGACATTTACTTCTTTTTTTTTGGAAAAGGGTTCGATCTCGCAACTTTGCGATTTAAAGCTAATATTTCTTTTATTACAAAAATGACACATATACTCTTACTATTACACATAGGGTTGTTTATGGTTATGGTTAAAAAATCAAACGAACTGTAATGCAAACCAAATTGATTAAAAAGACCGAATTTGGTGTTGTTTGATTAGGTTAGGTTTTAAATTTGAAAATCGATACTATTTGGTTAGGTTTTGATTTTACTAAAAGAAAACTGCAAAAACAACCTATCCGAACCGAGAAATTATATATATAAATTTTATAATTATTTATATATTATTCATAAATAAAATATAAATATTTTGTTAAATTTTAATTAACTTAAGTCTTACCTTTATTATTTTTTTCAAGCCCAACATTTAATTTTAGCCCAACTATTAAAAACATAAGACCAAGTCCATCAAAATCTATTACTTCAATCTTGACCTACCCTACGTCACATTAGATAGTCACACTTTCTCTTAATTGAATCACTTTATTCGTGTAATAATAACTCTAGTATTGCTTAATTGAATCCATAATAATTTTCTTGTGGATTGTTTATGTATTAGGTGTATGTGTCTATCGAGAAAACCAAAAAATCTGGACCAAACCGACGGTTATTTTTTCATTTGGTTTTTGAAATTTAAAAACCAACTAAATTGGTATGATTTTTATTTTAACCAATAACCAACCCAAATCTAACCATGAACACCCCTAATTACACAGCAGTTGGACTGACTAGTGAATTTAAATTCAACCTTGAGACCGAGCCCTGCCTCTCACCTTTCGGTTCATTGCAAGGAAACACTAAAAAGAAAAAAGGAAGCTTTCGGCGGACACAAGCCCTCGGGACTTGACACTTGGACACTGAAAAGTAGTGGGATTTTTTTTTTTTAAAGAAAATTATTTTTTGAGTTTATTATTTTGACGGTCAATTTTTTTCTACTCATTTTTTTTTGTAAAATTTGACATAGATGAATCAAATTTTTTATACAAATACAAAAAATAAATTATAATATAGCCGTAAGAAATTAATTTTTTTTCTCTTACTTTTTCTTTTTTTTTCATTCACACTTTTTTTTCTTTTTTGCTCATATTTACTGTAAGTTTTGGGTCGTGGATCGCCCATGTGGACCCGCCCCAATCTGTTTCATGCCTTGTCCAAATTAATTAATTGGATAAATCCTTTTAAAGGATAAGGCAGAACCTCTCCTTAAAAGACTCCTAGTGGGAGTGTTTTCCTAAGGAATGTGAAACGTGAAAACAGAGAGAGGAAACGTAAAAAAAATACAGAGAGGAAAAACATTTGAAAATCAGTCAAGAAACAAAGAAGTGTGTTTCTGAGAAAAAAATCAAATCAACACATAGAAGAAGACTTCTAGTTTGTGATCAGATCTTTGTTTCCTAGTGATTCAAAGACGGACTTGAGCACCAACCTGTCAAAGAAGCAGATCAACGACTTTCGCTGCGAATTATAAGGTACACATCTCGTTGTTGAATAACCTTAATATTCCTTCAATGGTATCAAAGTCATTGTTTATGATCTCATCATGTGTTGCGTACTTGAGAATTCACTATCTATGTTTATAAGAAATAAAATAGATTCTATGTCTTTTAAAATCAGTGAATAGAAAAAATTGAATGATGTTAATTTTCATGACGCTTAGATGTGGATTAATTTTATGTGAAATAGGATTTAGGATCCTATTTGATTTTCAATCATAAAATAGATAGGATTTTTTGTCCTACTAAGAAAGAAATTTTACTTTTAATACTACCTCTGTTTAATAGCGATCTGAAAATAGAATGTACGATGTTTGGGTTAAAATTATTTTTCCCATAATCTGCTCGTGCTTAGCTTTCCGAAAACATATTATAATGGAGAAATGGAATTATAACGAGTGAGATACGAATTATTTAAAAAATTGGATATTTTTTTCTATTTTCCGAAAAACTGCATCTGTCTAGAGCAATCTGGAAATTCGCTGTGCAGTTTTTGGGTGGAAACTTATTTTTTTTATGATTTGCTCGTTTTAACCTTTCCGAAAACATATTATAATAAAGAAACCGACTTAAAACGAGCAAGATATGAATTTTTTCAACAAATGGCTGGAAAAAAAATTGAAAATTTTTATTATTTTTATATGTCCTCTTTTAGGATCTTATTGTTCTTGAGTATTCGAATAGTCCTTCTGTTCCTTAAACAGTTGCTTGACATTATGAGAAATTTATGACATATGTTGTCACATTAAATGGTATTAACCATATTTTATTTTGTTCTCATTTCAGCTATGGCTGAACGGGAACATGCTCAAATTACTCCAAGTGGGAGTTCTCAAAGTATGTTAAGAAAAGGAATGGTCATTCAGAGACAAATAGAAAAAGATCTAAGAGAGTTTAATTCTTTGAAGATGGATCCCCATGGATGCTTAGTAAAATTTCTCCAGAACTTTGTCGTGAAATTTGAGAAACTTTATGAAAGTCACCCTCAAATTACAGATAGTGAAGGATATGTTATTTTGTATGATTCGTTGCCAGAATTCTGGAAGAATGAACTTAATCAAGTTAGAATCAAAATTGGGGATGACGAAGAATTATGGAAGTACTACGTAAAAAACGGGACTAAGTGGGTAAAGCTACACCCAAAGTGTATCCACATACTCCATTTTTTATCAGATTAGTTTTATTTATTATTTTAAATTTTTATTAAAGTATGAAATGAACATCTTTTATTGTGCTTTGATATGAATATTTAAGTTTTATTTTATTGAATAAGTGAATGATTATTTTATTGCGCAATATAATATGATGTTTAATTATTAGACATACAAATCTGTGTGGTTATAGTCTAAAATAAATAAGTGTACACATTAAGAAGTTAATTTCAAATTTTTGTTAAATATTTGATTCGTAGATGATGATGGATGCGTACATGTCTTTTCAATTTTACATTCAAATATGACATCATTATGATAATTGATTTGCTTGAATGTGTATGTCACATGCATAATTGTTAAAATTCTTGCCTAAAGATATGTCAATAACAAACATGGTATCAAAAGTATTATTACTGACTTAAACAAAGTGAAAAATTTAATGGTAATAATTACGACATTTGGAGTCGTAATATACGATATATGCTGGAAGAGCAAAAATGCTTTGGGAGGTATAAACCATGTATTGAATCAACCAAAAGAAGGTAATAATGCACAACACCTTAGGGTGATGTCAAACATGGTAACTCAACTCAAGAGTGTTGGTCATGTTTTTTTTTTAGATGAGCAACAAGTTCATGCAGTAATTCGATCTCTTCCCAATAATGGAGAAAACTTGAAGGTTAAATTGACCCATAATCATGGCATCAAAACTTTTGTGATGATTGCAAACCATGTTGAACTTGAAGATGAGCACCTTGGTGCTGCTAAAACCTGCTTCTAAATGCCTTTGTGGCAGAAACAAGTGGTACAAAATCTTCAGGCATCAAGCGTAAGAAAAATTGGAAAAGGAATAGAAAAAATAAAGAGGCTGAAGAAAGACCTTCTAAGAAAAAGAAAAATCCAAATTCCAAGAAAGGAAAATGATATTTCAAGAAGAGAGACAAGAGAAAAATGAAGTGTTACAATTGTCGAATGTTGGGGAATTTCACTCATGAATGCAATGAGCCTAAAATGTAGCATTTCGAAACGCATCTCAAAGTGCAACATATGGTTTCGAGCACTTCTTTACAAGCTGAATCTTATCCTATATGGATTGTAGACTCAGGATCCACAGACCACGTGAGTCGAGATAGAGAGGCATTTGTGGAGTTTCGTCGAGTTTCATCTAAATTAAGGTGGATCTATGTAGGAAATAATGCTAGGCTTGAAGTCAAAGGTATAGGCACTTGCAAAGTGGACTTGCGTGGTAGTCGTTCCTTGATGTTGCATGACGTCCTATATACTCCAGAGATTCAACGAAATTTAGTGTCTATGTATGTTCTTTAGACGTTGGTTTTGATTTGTTTTTTAGTCGTAATGGTGTTAGAATAACTCTAGATAATGTTTTATATGGTTTTGGACTTCGTTATGATCGTTTTATCGTATTAGATTGTAATCCTTCAACTTATGACTATTATGTTGACCGTTGTGTAATGGCATGTTATTCAAGTAACAATGATGTTGATATTATTACATGGCATGCTAGATTAGGTTACATAGGGCAAGATCGAATGAATAGGTTGGCAAAAGAAGGGCATTTAGGTTCTTTTCTTTCACCAAAATTGAAATGCCAACTTGTGAAAATTGTCTTGCTGGAAAGATTCCGCGTAAACCATTTGGAAAGGCGAAGAGAGCTGAGTTCCCACTTCAATTAATTCATTTTGATATTTGCGGTCCAATGAATGTAAGGGCAAGGTCTGGTGCTACATATTTCATTACATTGATGATTTCACGCGTTTTGGTTATGTCTATTTGATTTCTCATAAATCTGAAGCACTTGAGTGTTTTAAAAGATATCTGAATGAAGTTGAAAATCAATTAGATAAAAGCATAAAAGCTTTAAGAATCGATCGAGGACGTGAATATTTGTCAAAAAAAATTGAAGAATTATGTATTGAAAAAGATATTATCAGACAATTAACTACTCCTTATACACCTCAACAAAATAGTATAGCTGAAAGAAGGAATAGAACATTATTAGACATGACAAGATCAATGATGGCACAAACAAATTTGTCTATCTCTTTCTGGAGAGATGCATTATTGACTGCGGCTTATATATTGAACAAAGTGCCTTCTAAATTAGTGTCTTCCACTCCTTATGAACTTTGGACTGGTCATAAAACAAACCTAAATGATCTACGACCGTGGGGTTGTACAACATACCTTAAAGATCGTTTTTGGTGAGTTTGGTAAACTAAGTCCAAAAGGAAAGAAATGTATCTTTAAAAGATACTTTGAACGCTCCAAAGGGTATGTGTTCATCGATGAACTGGAGGATGGAAGTATTACTGAAATTGTATCACAAGAGTTAGATTGTTGGAAAATGATTTTCCCAAGGATGAAATAGATGAAGCCGAACCTCTGTATGAAATGTTGAATTCAGAAGATCAGATGATGTTGTCAAACATACTTGATAATTCAATGGATCAAGAAATTATTCCTGGTCCAAGTGGGAGTTATAAATCTCAAAATTCTATAGAGGAAACTGAACTTCAAATTCGTAAGAGTACAAGAAAAGGTGTACCTAAATGATCTTATGAGATTGAGGATTATGTATGGATCAAGAAATGATTCCTGGTCCAAGTGGGAGTTACGAATCAAAATCCTATAGAGGAAACTGAACTTCAAATTCGTAAGAGTACAAGAAAAGGTGTACCTAAACGATCTTATGAGATTGAGAATTATGTTTTCTTGGTATCTCCTACAGAATTGAATGTACCAAATTCTGTAACAGAGGCCTTATCGAGCCCTGAAAGGTATGAATGGTTAAAAGCGATGAAAGAAGAATTAGAGTCCATGAAAACCAACAAAGTCTGGGAACTAGTTGACCTTCCTAAGGAACATAAAACTATTGAGAATAAATGGATTCTTAAAGTTAAACGTAAATTGGATGGGTCAATAGAAAGACACAAAGCACGATTGGTGGCAAAAGGTTTTACTCAAGAAGTTGGAATAGACTATGATGAAACCTTTTCACCAGTTGTAAAGTTTACTTCCATACGATTACTTTTAGCTATTGTTGCACGTTTAGATCTAGAATTACACCAAATAGATGTGAAAACTGCTTTTCTCAATGGAGAATTAAACGAGGAAATCTACATGGAACAACCAGTAGGTTTCATTGTTAAAGGTCAAGAAAAGAAAGTATGTAAATTGAGAAGATCAATTTATGACCTAAAGCAATCTTCAAGACAGTGGTATTTATGATTTCATAAGGAGGTGATGTCATTTGATTTCACCATGATCGATGAAGACCATTACATCTATATGAAAAAGTCCAATAAAAATTTTGTAATTCTTTCTCTTTACATAGATGATATTTTATTAGTTGGAAATAATTTGGAGTATGTGAAAACTGTCAAGTCATGGCTTTCAAAATCGTTTGATATGAAAGATATGGGTGAAGCAGACTATATATTGGGTGTTAAGATCCAAAGAGATCGTTCCAAGAAATTTTTGAGTTTATCTCAAGAAACTTATATAAAGAAAATATTGGAACGTTTTCGAATGAATAGTTGCAAATTCATGAATACCCCTGTAGCAAGGGGTGAAACTTTAAGCCTTGAAATGTGTCCAAAGACTGAAAAAGAAAAGGTAGACATGTCTCGAGTTCCTTATTCTAGTGTTGTCGGGAGTTTGATGTATGCTATGATGTGTACTCACCCAGACAAATATGAGTAGGATTGTGTGTTGGTAAGTTCTAGGAATAAGCCTCATTCCCCCAGTAGATGCCGCCTGACTTGAATAGAGAACTCACTTACTTTTGTCATTTTTCACAAACCTAACTTTTTTTAACTTAACTAGTTGCTGCATTTCTATACGGGTCACATTCTACAACTTGAAACAAAGAGCGTCATATTTTACTCATGGGGAAATAACAATTTTCCTCATCAAATTATTGTCATACTTTCTCCCTTTTTAAAAAGGAGATTGGTAGTCTCCTGATGTAATTTATTGAAAAAGAAGAAGTGAAACTTTAAAATATCTGTATTAAATTAAAATTGTATAAATATAAACGATAGTTATAATACAATTCAAATTAAATATTATACATTATTATAAATTCAATAGTTATTATTCTAGAACAAACATAATACATTTCTAACAATGTATACAAATTTAAATAGTACCTGGATATTTAAAATTTATATATAATACTTATAATATATTTGTATTAAAAATGTTTTAGTTATATATTCACTACATGCATTGAAATATGTCTATAATATGTATAATATATTGAATTCAAAATGTATTATAACTGTTATTTATTTTTCTCTTATTAACAGTACGAAAATATGTTATTGTATTACAAAGGTTTTAGTTATATATTCAACATGTGCATTGAAACATGTCTATAATAGTTATTATATATTGAATGCAAATGCAATACAATTGTTATTTTTTTCCACTTATTTATTGAAAAATGCATATTATATGTATAATGTATTGAATTCAAAATGTACTACAAGTATAGTTTATATTTATTTATTTTACTAATGATCTCCATAAATTTTTTTAAAAAAATGTTAATATTCAAAACATCATTGAAACAATTGAAATTTTAAAAAGAAAAGAGAGAGGACAAAAATTATGGATTACAAGAATGAAAGAGAGATAAAATGCTGGAAGAAAAGAGAAAGAGAAAAAAATGAATAAAGAAAAGACAACAATGGAAGAGAGATAAAATGATGGAAGAAAAGAGAAAAAGAAAAAAATGACTAAAGAAAAGACAAGAATGAAAGAAAGAGAAAATAATGGAATAAAAGAGAAAGAGAAAACAAAAATGTATATATTAATAGAAGAGAGAATATAAAGAGAAAACGTGTTTTGCTTTTTCTGATAACAAAACTAATGTTATTTTCAGTAAGAGGACATACTATACCATTTTATTGTAATTACTGTGTTATGTTATTATTATTATGTAAAATGACCAATAATAATCCTTTTCTAGTTATGAGTTGAGTTATAATAAATTAGAGATTTATTTAAAATACGTCAATAGAAAGATATCATGAAATTAATAATTTCTTGAAACTATTTTCAAGCTCGGGTCAATGTATGAGTCATATGTGCTTTTTATTATTTATTTGAGTATGGTTTAAATTTAGACAACATAATAATAAATATTTAATGATTTTAATTTAGAAAAGCTGTTAAAAATAAGAGCAAATATGAGTCATAGGTATTTTTAAGCCTAATACTCTGTTTGGATCATTGTTACCTATTGTATTGTATTGTATCGTTATCATACCTACAATGTTTGTTTTGATTGTTACTTAAAATGTATGGTATTGTTAAATTGCGTTGTTACGTAACAATGAAAATCCCCATTTTATGGAACAATCGATTTGGTGTGTTCCCATTGTTACTTAATTTCTTTTTTCAATTATATCATGGCATAATATTTCATAATACTTTTTTATCCTTTATCATATATTATTTAATTCTAGTAAAAAATCCTACCCTAGAATAATTAGGGATATTTTAGTAAATTTATAAGTTACAATACAGTACGATACAGTCAAACCAAACAATAAAAATGTTATTAAACAACAACAAATAATACAGTCTAGCCAAACATTGTATCTACCATACAATACAATACAATAGAGTACAATACAATACAGTACATTATGAAATAATAGATAACAATGATCCAAATAGAGTGTAAGAGATTGACGTCAGAGACATTTGAAAGCCGAAAAATGAATAAAAATAATAATTTTATAATAATTCAAATAGTTAAAAATAAAGTAATTATTTAGAAATTAATGGTATAGTCAGCAATGAGGCAGCAAGCCACCTACTATTTCTACGGAATGGCGCAGTATGCAAAGGATTCAAATTTTGTCATTCTTATCTTTAGTTTTCAAAGTTGTTGGGTTCCATTCCAAACAAGATTCTCCAACCCCCATTATTTAAATCTATTACCTATCTTTCACCAACCTACTCAACAACAAATATATTTCCCAAATATAAATTATTTCTATAAATCCCTAAAAGTGGATTATGTTTCAATTTTGCATATAAAAACTAGTCTATTTTTGTTGATTACGGGGAAAAAATGGGTAGTGTTGGATTGTTGAAGAATTCCGCCATGGTTTGTGCTCCATTAATGTCGACATCAGTGGATCAATTAATTGATGATATGGTTGAGGCAAAATCACAAGGTGCAGATTGTGTTGAGATTAGGCTTCATGCTATCCACAATTTCCATCCCCACAAACATCTTCAACTTCTCTTCAAAAATAAGCCACTACCTATTCTCATTGTTTACAGGTATTTTTTTTTGTCAGTTTATCTTTGTGATAATTGAAACTTTAAAAACATTAAATAAACAGAACTCTTTTTGAAAAGACGATAAAATTCATTTATTTGTGTATAAAATATTTTATTGAAATATTATTCATTACGTTAAATTTATAAGATTTTAAAGGCTGTAGTCAAAATGAATGCAAAAAAAAAACATATTTACAAAGTAGATTGTTAAGTTTGAATATGAAGAACTACTCCCTCCGTCCCTATTTACTTGTTCATATTTCCTCTTTTAGATGTCCCTATTTACTTGTCTATTTTGACAAATCAGGAGAGGACAAAAAAAAATTTCCTATTATACCCTCATTTAAGCTTCTTGAAAATTTAAACTTCCCCCAACATTGATTAGTTATCTTGAATAAATTTATTTTGGAATCATAATTAATAAGAGCAAAATTGTAACTTCACTATGCTAATCATTGTTGCCTTAATATGTGTGTCATTTCTAAAGTGGACAACTAAATAGGGACGGAGGGAGTATAAGATAATAACTTCTAATCTGAATATAAAATAAAATATTTACAAAAATTTATAATTTCAAATTTGAAATAATATATTTAAACATTCAAAACTTTATAAATTAATTAAAAATATATTAACAAATTGGATTATAATTAATAATTTTTATTTATAAAATAAAATTATATATATTATATCGGTTTAATTTGAGTTTGGTGTGACTTTTTTCTTTTAATATCAAACCAATCCACAAATCAATTTTTTTTATTTGTCGATTCGATTTGACTAGATATTTAAAAAGTAAATAAATAAATATTTGTATGGTTTAATAGTATTTCCTTTTAGAGTAAATTCTTTATAAAAAAAGTTAAAGTATTTTTAAATAAGCAAAATAATATTCTTTTTTAATTATTTTGGGGAGGGGCCACAATTTCCGCTCAAATTAAGAATTTGTTGGAAAAAAATAAAATAAAGTACTGAAATGTTAATGTCAGTTGTCAGAAATATTCATTAGAAAAGTCCACGCCCAACTTTCAAACATAAATCATATTACTCCCTCATACCCTTTTAGTTGTTATAATTTTATTTTTTTTAGAATTAAACGATAAAAATTTTGATTAATATTTTATAATAATTTTTTTTATTATATTGATATTTAAAAAATTAAAAATTATAATATTTTTTATTTAATTTTGAATATTTAAATTTTTTAATATAAAATATTAAATTAATATAATTTAATATAATTTTTAAAATTAATCAAATTAACTTAAGGGGTCAGGAGAGAGTATTTGAAATTTGTCATTTTTACGGAGAAATTCATTTATTTATTATTTGGACAATATCTGATTATAAATAAAAATAAAACTGTTTTGAAAGCATATCTACAGGTGGAGGAATATTTTAATAGTTTAGTTAATTAATTGTCTGTAATTTTATTTTACTTTATTGACAAGAGTTAAATTTTCTACTTTATAACTTCTCCCCTATTTTCAAAACAATTGGCACTTATAGAACCAAGTTTGTTAAAAATTCGATGATTAGAAAAGAATAATGTCATTTATTCATTTTATTTTAACATGTCCAAATAAATGAACCAACTTTTGATTTTGGTTACTTTTAAATTTCAACATCCACCTAATAGGTTTTAAATCATAAAATTAAATACTTTTCCCGTTCAATAATAATTGTCCACTATATTAAAAGTAGTTGTCCAATAATACTTGTCAAATTTAGAAAATCAAGAGATAATTTAACTTTGGTGTCTATTTTATCCTTGTTATTAAATACTTATTTATTATCTAACACAATTTTCATAATATAGTAATATTACTCCTATAATTTATTATTTCTTAAGGGGTATGCCAAGTCAATAGTGAACAACTATTGTTGGACAGAGGGGGTAATGTTTTGATGCATTATACATGTTTTTAGTTTGATATTATAATGTTCAAAAATCTTTTTTTTTTTTACTTTTTAAAAATTATGTGTTCAGTTAAACTAAGATTATTTTGTAAAAAAAATTGATTCATGCTCGACGTGAAGAGATTGTCCATACCATGTGGAAGGATTATATTAAATAATAGGGAAAAGGGGCAAGAATATCCCAAATCTATTAGAAATGACTATTTTACACAATAAATTTTTTATTTTATTTTACATTAGACATAAATATTTTCGAATGAGCTAATATTAAGAATTTGAATATAATGAATTATTTTTACAAATAATAGAATTAACTAATTAGTAAGATAATTCAATTCAATTAGATTTGGATTGAGAGTATTTTTAGACCAAAAGGTGGAATGAAGGGTATCTTTGAATCAAAAACAAAGGTGAAGGATATTTTTAAACCAAAAGGTAGGATATGAGTATTTTTAGTTTAATATTATAATATTTAAAGATCTTTTGTTTACTTTTTAAATTTTTTGTGTTCAATTAAATTGAGATTATTTTATACAAAAAGATAATTCATGCTCGCCATAAATAGATTGTTCATACCACATGAAAGAATTATATTACTTCTATTAAATTATTACATATTCAAATAAAACTTTAATTTTAAATCATTTGATTTCAAATTCACAATTTTAAATCACCAATTTGAAATCATGTCAAAACAGACCAAGCCAAATAAAATGGATGGAGTATTTACAACATGTTTTTGCGTGACCTTCCTCTATTTCTGAGTGGTCTTCAAATTTTATCCCTTAAATTAATAATTTTTAACTTTTGTTCTTACTGTGCATTTAATAAAAAATTATGAGCCAAATTATCCTTAGTTATGACCTAATTTCTCTTAGATAATTTTCTTTAGAAAATATTTGCCTTGGGCATAAATTTCATAGTATCTAATTTGCAAGAAAAGACTTTTAAGAGAACTTTTATCTTGAGACATAACTAATGTCATGTTGTATAACTTGTCATATAACTTATGACTTGAATATAACTTGAGCTACTAAACTTATATCTTGAACCTAATTTCTTTTATCTTCAAACATAACTCATAGCTTTGATATAATTTCTTTTATCTTGGGACATATGTGTGTCATTGAATTTTATATCCTAGAGTATAACTTATGTAATTAAATTTATGCTTGTGGCATAACTTTAGCTGAACTTATGTTTTGTGAATTTTTATTTTTGATTTATAATTTTTTATTTTATTTACAATTAGAGATATTTTCAACTATTTTTTATATTATTATTTAAAGCTTTAAAAAAAATAAAATTAAGGAGCATCAATTTTGAGAATAAAAAATTAGAGAGCACCAAAAATAGGGAGATTTGTGGGAATTCTCATTTTTAACAAAGGAAAGCTTTTGTTGGGACGAAGCATCTTAAATGAGAATGAAACAAAGTGGAGATTATGTTTCCGTATCCATTTCCTCTCAAACCAAATAAAGGAAAATTAATTTTTCTCCTCTTCTACTTTCTTTTACTTTTCCCTTTCTTTCTCAATTTTTTCTTTTATATATATATATATATTCCCGTCCAATAATAGTTGTTTACTATATTAAAAATAATTGTCCAATAATATTTGTTCAGTTTAGAAAATTAAGAGATAATTTACTTTTTGTGTTTATTTTACCCTTGCTATTAAATACTATTTATCATCTAACACATTTGTCAAAACATTAAATTTAATAAAGTCAAAAGATAAAATAGCAATATTACCTTATTATCTATTGTTTCTAAAGGGACATGTCAAGTCAATAGTGAACAATTATATTATATTCTAATGGATGGGAAATGTGAAAAGAATTCATAATTAAGTGAGTATTTGAGATGATATCTCATATCTCAAATACTCACTTAATTATGAATTCTTTTCACATCATTTAATTAATTTTTTCAATAAAATTTATTGAAATGAATTTTTTATTTAAAACTAAAATTTTAAAAGTCACTAGGAGTTTTTGGATTTATTTGTGAATTGTGAGCACAAGACGTAAAGTAATTTATTTATCTAAAATACTCTCTCAATTCCAAAAACGTAAGTGGTTTTTTAATTTTGGCACATTCTTTTAGAAATTAGTTATTTTATAGATAAACAATATTTTTATTAATTTATCTTTTAACTAAAGAAAAAATAATTATGTAATACTCTTGATTACGTAAAAATAAAGATATTATATTTTAGCACGTAGGATCAAGCGGGGCGGGTCATTAACAAGTGATTATGTATGTTGATCAAGTGGGGCGGGTCATTAACAAGTGATTATGTATGTTGATGTTCAGGCCAATATGGGAAGGAAATGACTTTGAAGGTGATGCCCACAAGCAGTTGGAAGTCCTTGGGTTGGCTAAAGAATTGGGAGCTGATTATGTTGAGTTGGACCTCAAGGTACTATTTATACTCATGTAATGTCAGTGGTTGAGCATTAATATGAGTAAAGTAACTGTCATTTTGTATGTAATTATGCCAACTCCTTCTCTTGTATGTCTTGTCTTTCCAGATTCATAATGGTAGCAACTATCTTAACTGCCACATTTCATTTTCCTAATTTTGCCAAACTACCGACTTCTAACTCATTCTATTGCTGTTCAGATAGCTAGTGACTTTGCAAAAAATGAAAAGTCGAGTTGGAGTAGTGGTTGTAAACTAATTACATCATGCTTCGTGGACAATGTCACCTCAAAAGAAGACCTCAGCCAAATTGTTGCATCCATGCAATCTACTGGGGCAGATATCCTCAAAATTGTTACAAATGCAAATGACATTACAGAACTAGAGAAAACGTTTCACTTGCTTTCACATTGCCAGGTATGAATTCTCATTCATACTGCATAAAACGAAAATGATATGGGAACTGTCTGCTTATCCGCATAGAATAAAAGGAAAGAAGGAAAAAGTGTTTGCTTATCTTCATTGTTTGCTGCCTGCAGGTGCCGCTTATTGCCTACTCTGTTGGGGAAAGAGGTCTCATAAGTCAGCTGTTGGGCCCAAAATTCGGTAGTGTCCTATTATATGGATCTCTTGATGGTAATGCAGTGCCTGGTCTGCCTTCTCTTGCCAGCCTTAGACAAGCCTACGGAATTGATTTTATGGATAATGATACTAAAGTTTTTGGGCTCATTTCTAAACCAGTGGGTCATAGTAAAGGACCTATTTTGCATAATCCTACGTTTAGACATGTGGGGTACAATGGAATTTATGTTCCAATGTTTGTGGATGATCTTAAGGAGTTCTTTAGGGTCTACTCAAGTCCCGACTTTGCTGGTTTCAGGTATGTCATGCACTGGTAATTAAGCTATCAGTTTCTAAGAAAATTACCACACTTATTGTTGAATTTTAGTCAAGAGATCTTGGACATAGAGTCCTTACATGTTCCTACTATTATGAACTCTAGTGTTGGGATTCCATACAAGGAAGCAGTGGTGAGCTTTTGTGATGAAGTCGATCCATTGGCTGAGGTTCGTATGCGACTCTACTTTCAACTGTATCTTTAATTCATTTATGGAATATGGAACAAAATGGTTGATGTATCTGGACTTTGATATCCCGATGATCTTGTTTTGGGGGTGAAGCACTATAGCGTAACTTATATATCAGTAATGACACTTGAGAAAATTCAACTGCAGCAAAGACTGACATATTTCTTCATTATGGACTCATGATAAGAACACATATTCTAGTTTGAGTTTAATCATAGAAGGCTCTTGAGGAATTATCAGAAATTTAAGTAATGTGAAAACAAAAGGACAGATCAATTTCCTTGTGTGTTCATTGTATATGAGCTGTCAGCAGTGTCTCTCTATGGAAGGTAAGGGGTAAACTGGATAGGCTTTTACTTGTTATTGCACAAAGATACTTCATACAAAGTTCCCCAAAATTATTCTCTTTCAGTAATGGGGCATCTGTGCGCCTTCTCTTCACATGTATGACCCACCTTAGCCACGCCTTCCTCATCTTGTCTTTACCAGGGACACTCCCACCTTGTCTCACATATCCTCGTTTCTAATTCTCTCTCTCCTGGTATGTCTATACATTTATCTTAGCATTCTCATATTTGCGATTTTCAACGTCTGAACATAGGAGTTCTTGATTGGCCAACACTCCGACTCATATAACATAGTTGATCTAACCACCACTTAGTAGAACTTACCTTTAAGTCTTGGTGGAACCTTCTTATCATACAAGACTCCGGGTGCGACCCTCTATTTCATCCACCCTGCAACAATACACTGTGTTACATCCTAATCAATTTTCCCATTACCTTGGATTGTAGACCCAAGACATTTGAAACTTCCATAGTTCTTTAGCAAATGTACCTGTCGGAAACACTGTTGTGTCTGTCTACAACACCAACACCTAGACACAACTGCAATGCTCATTCACCACAATTGATCATCTGTAGGGATTTTGAATTCACAAAATCGCCATAGGAAGAAGGATATTTTAAAAGGCATACCTTTGATTTACATATGCTTGAATGCAAGCTGGGAAGGAGCTTTGTTCCTGATTAGAGAACCAGTTCCTTCATCATTGTTATCAAGAAATTCATGCTATAAATCTATAGCCATCTGTCTGAATGGATATTGGCCCTTATCTTCTGCAACTTTTCTTCATTCTCATCTTGTCTGGATCTTTGACAATTGTAGAACCATATTGGTGCTAACTCTTCTTAATTTGTGCCCAGACCGTCAGAGAACCAGGTTCTTTGGTTCTGATTCACCTCAGAACCTGTTTCTTCTATCATATACCTGTGACATTTCTTCATCTGATGGTCTTCTTATCTTCATCTTCTGGGAGTGGGATTCTTTCTTCTATAATTGTTGTGCTTCTCATATAAAGATGTCAGCATGCTCGAGTACCTGGTCCATTTGAGTGCCTTTTTCAACTTATTTCTGTCTTGTTTTAACTTCTTTTTGAGCACCCAGTTCTTCTTGAGTTCTTCACTACAAACCTTTTCTTTAGTGGGTGCAGCTATAGGATCTTCAAGTTTTAATCCCGTCTTCTCCTTTTCTAGTGTAAGAACCTGGTTCTTTAGATCATCAACATCATTTATCAATTTCTTGGAAGGCACTAAATAACAGTAAAAGTCACTATCTCTAGGCATGTGTGAATCTTATCCTTGAGCTCTGGAGCTGAACCTTGTCAATGTTGTCGTTAGTCTCTGAGTCAGAGTCAGCTATTAATGCAACAATTTTTTATGATTATTTTTCTTTGTCTAAAAAGAATTGGTTGTTGTCTCTACCTTCATCATCCTTATCATTATTAAACAAGTTTTCCACAACTACCAATGCTTTTTTTCACTGCTAGGTCTGCTTGTCTGGTAGTTATCCTAATCTGAGGGACTTGTTCCCTTCTCCTTTTGTCTGGATCACTTCTTTGCTCAAGATATTGCATGTTTCTTTCGATTGCTCCGAATCTGGCTGTGCACGTATCTTCTAAGTGTCCATTTTTTCCACAATGAGTGTCTAGACGATTGTGTGGGACAGAGACATACATACTTGTAGGATTGTCTGTCCGGAGTCTTTGTTCTTTTGTATCCATAGATTGTCAATCATCAAAACGCTATATGATCTTGAATGTAAATTCAGAGATCGAGGAACTCCTCACAGCTCAAAAATATGTTTGTTACAGTTTCGACTAGCTTAGGGTTTGCATGAGAAGGAACCGGCTAGAGAGATCTTTTTGACTTTTTTTTCCAGGATTTCTCTCACAGTTCAATCACAGTTCAAAGCTTACTTAAAAAAAAAAATAGTTTCGCGTTCATGTCAAGAGACTTTTTTGATATGTCAAGCACAATAATGAGTTACATCAAGTTTTTGCTTTCTCAACCTAATTTACCTTTGTGATGTTCCATTAGTCCATAGGGGCTGTAAATACTATCATACGGAGGCCTTGCGATGGGAAGTTAATTGGTTATAATACAGATTGTGAAGCTTCTATAACAGCCATTGAGGATGCTTTGAAAGGTATAACAGTTATTAGACCATTTTGTTCAGTGTGTTGTGTTTTAGCTTGTCACTTATCTAATTCAAGGTTAAACTGGTGCATCTTCATAGTAAATGGCCCTACAAATGGAGCAGCTTTTCTTCCTTGTTCACTCGCTAGGAAAATGTTTGTGCTGGTGGGTGCTGGAGGTGCAGGAAGAGCTCTGGCATTCGGAGCCAAGAGCAGGGGAGCTCGAATTGTGATTTTTGACATTGATTTTGATAGAGCAAAGGCTCTTGCTGCCGCAGTTTGTGGTGAAGCTCTGCCATATGAAAAATTAGCTTCTTTTCAGCCAGAGAAAGGTGCAATCCTTGCGAATGCAACACCTATAGGAATGCATCCAAATAAAGATAGGATACCTCTGCCTGAGGTATCTCAAACATTTCAACTCTGGTGCCGCGCTTTATATATATTATCATTCACAAACACAAAATAAGTAAGTTGATGGTTATTTGTAGGGAAGTTTAAAGGATTATGTAGTGGTGTTTGATGCTGTATATACGCCACGAAAGACTACTCTACTGGAAGACGCGGAGGCTGCTGGAGCAGTCATTGTAAGTGGAGTTGAAATGTTTCTTAGACAGGCTATTGGACAGTTCAATCTTTTCACGGGAAGTAAAGGTAATGCCTTTACGTATTGCATTCACAGCCATTTGGACTATTTCCTGCAGTTTGATTTACCTGTCAAATGAATTCATAACTTATATTTTATGTTTGCAGCACCAGAAGAATTCATGCGTGAGATCGTTATGTCAAAATTCTAATCATCAACAATTTCAATTAAATTTGTGAAACGCCAACAAGGCTGGCAAAAATTACATATTTTTATTCATGACACAAAATCTTAGTATTTTCTTGGATATCAAACTGAAAATATTGTTGTAATTCATGCAAAATTTTGATTACAGCGACTCATTTTAAACAAACCATCTTAATTTTTATTTCTGCAAGTTATTGCTATGTTTCCCTGAATATATTTCAAATAAATAAATAAAGGAAAAGGATCATTATTTACCTATCTACTCTGTATTGAAAAAAAGTTTAAAATCGATCTCCATTATATTATGCCCTTGTTCTTAATATCATAAAATCATCTCAAATTTGTTTTATCTCCCATTAAACTCATCCATTTCAGTCAAAACAACATTTTAATTCATTACACTATCCCTTCTTCTTTCACCACTACCAAAATCAACAACATAAACCATCTACAGTCTACAGATCTTCCATTTTTAACTTGTGATATTAAAATAAATATTTAAAAATTGATCAACTTTTTCAATAACAAGAATTGTTTAATCATTTTATGCGTTATTAAGTAAAGTAAAGTGATTTTTAAAAGAAATTAAAAAAATTAATTTAATAAAATAAAATAATCATGCGTTAAATTACAGTCCTATACCTTTGGACTATCTAGTTAAAAAATAAATTATAGGAATCCCATAGTGTTAAGATGAAATTACATCCTATCCCTATTTTTTTTTCAAATTACAATAATCCCTGAAAAAGCTAAACAGTCGGATACATGATTTCTAGTTCGGATACATTAATATTGATACTTTATATATATTTTGTTGTTGCGCTTAAAAAGGAAAACAAAACTGAAATTCTAAATTAAATCCCCTAATTCATGCTATTCCGTTTCAGCGTTACTGTCAATCATAGAAACGTGATTCCTAAAATAACAAATTCATTCAAAAATCAAAATTCCAAATCCTGTTCTTCTTGGTCCTGTTTGAGCGAAGAAAATTTCGAGTGACATTTGAATTTTTTGTTGTAAGTTTGATCAGATACATAATGAATATCTCAATTTTGTTGAGACATTCAAGATTATGGGATAGTGGGGTTAGATATGAAAGATACAACAGTGATGAGATAGTGGTTGGTGAAAATATTTTTTTCATGAATCTGGTTTTAGCTATTGCAGTTGAGTTTAACATTAATGAATATAGAAAAAATATTGCTATCTGATACATTGTAGAAGGAAAATCATCTCCACTGATTATTATAAATGATATGGGGGTTAAAGCCGTAAGTAGAGGAGAAGAAACGTGAGGTTGGATATGGTATGTATCCCCTTTGTGTTGATACAACTGATAAGGATGTTGGCGAGATACAAAATTTTGATGTGTCGACTGGTGCAATTATCTATGTTGAAGGTGCTGAAAAGGACGCATACGCTCTTAACTTGGTGGAATAAAAAAATGGTGATTCGTGTTATATATTAGAATTGGAAGAAACAAATTACATATCTGATACACATAGTACGGACGTTAAGGTGAATCAATTGTACAAGGATAAAACCACTCTAGTAGCTGTAATGGCAAAATATAAAATAAAACATGGCTTCAACTTTCGAGTTAAAAGATCTGATAGCAAAAGGTATTGATATAATGAAAAATCAAATAGAATTCTTAGGAATACAAATTGATAAAAACAGAATAAAAATGCAAACACACATAGTACAAAAAATAATTAACTCAAATGAACAACTAGACACAAAAAAGAAATTACAATCATTCTTAGGACTAGTAAATCAAATAAGAGAATACATACCAAAATTAGCAGAGAATTTAAAATCATTACAACAAAAATTAAAGAAAGATATAGAATATCAGTTTGATAAAAAAGACCAAATACAAATACAAAAGGTAAAATTATTATGTAAAAACTTACCTAAACTATACTTTCCAGATGAAAACAAAAAATTTAGTTATATAATAGAATCAGATGCGAGTGAAAAAAGTTATCTTCATTAGTCTTTAGCTTTTGTATCTCGTTGTCCATACTGTCCACTTTTATACAAAGTGTAGTTATGGCTTTGAGTATCTCTTCCATTGTATTTTCGTTCTCAGTCTGAGTAGCTTTGTCTTGATAAGTAATCTGCAGAATTTGTATTTTGGTCATACATTACTAGCTATAAGGTTGATACATTAAACGTTTGACGTATATATTTTGAGGTATCAGATGTGTGAGTTACTGTATTGTTAGTATAAAATATCAGAAACATGTGACACTCGTTTTTTTTTGGATCTTTGAATTTAAATATGCATGTAATAACCATGATACATTATTGTATTCAAATTGGTACAATAATGATTTGATGTATATTTACTGTTTAATGTATTTTTGTATCTGTGAGAAAGTGTAATATTACTATAACGTATCAGATACATTTGAAATTCTTTTTAATATGTTAATGTATCAGTATATGATTTTTTTTCACTAATGTATCATTGTGTAAAGAATATGTTGTTTTAATGTATCAATTATCCATTTTCTTAATGTATATGAAAAAATTGCAGCTATGTATTATTGTGTTTATCGAATGACTGTTCTTGGAGATTGAAGGCATCTGTTAGGAAAAAATCGAATATATTCAAAGTGAGGTACTTCAATAGTGAGCATACCTGTCCATTAAGGGATGAGATATTAACAAAGGATCAAGCTACTGTCGAATTTATTAGTGTTGTGACGACGTGTAAACTGTTAAATCATAAAATAATTCATACTCCAAATGATGTAATTGATGATATTCGAAAACTCTATGGGATTGATATTTCAAACCAACAAGCATGGTGTGCTAAGGAGCATGCACTAGAGATGATAAAGGGAAAACCTGCCGCTGGATATAGAGAATTGCCTAGATACATATATATGTAGGAAACTGTGCATCCAAATTCTTATATAAGGATGCATAAGTCGGATAAAAATGAATTCATGTATCTGTTCATTGCATTAAGGCCATTAATGAGGGGGTTTGACTTATGTAGACTTGTAGTTGTTGTTGATGGTGCACATCTTTTGTATCAACAAGTAAACTGGATGGGACAAGTATGATTACTAGATTATAATTTATAATTTTTTCTCTCATAACAATGATTTATTGTATTTGATACTTTATATATGGGTAGGTGTATATCTAGAAATTAACAAACCTATGCGCTATTTAAGAGTAGAAGGCATATTGCCATTAACTTATGGAGTGGTGGACAGGAAAAATGATTGTTCATGGACATTATTCTTCCAGCAGTTAAAAAAGTGCTTTTGGTGAGAGGAAAAATATTTGTGTTGTATCTTATAGAAATAAAAGCATAATGAAGAGTGTAAGTATTGTTTTTCTAAATGTTCCTCATTTTGCATGCATATGGCACTTTTGGAAAAATATTTGTTCAAACTTCAAGAAAAGCAAAAACACACTAAGTGATGTGTTCTATTCAATGGCCAAGGCTTATTGAAAAGAGGATTTTGATAAACTGATGGCTAAAGTTGTTAAAGTTGACAACCGGGTTAAGATGTACCTTGAGGATGATGGTTACAAAAAGTGGTCAAGAGTTCTTGCAACAGTAAACAGGGGGAGAATGATGACTTCTAACATAGTGGAATGTATCAATGGTTGCCTTGATGAGGCGTGACAACTACCTATATTAGATTTTTTTGGAAGAAGTTAGAATTCTATTCAGTTCTTGAAACTGTAAAAATAGAGAAGTAGCATCCTATACCAAGGAAACAATAGGGAGGAGATTTGAAGAGCTATTGATTCTAAACGCTTCTAAATGTTCAAGAATGAAGGTATGTATCAATAAAGGCATAAATTCACTCCTAAAGTTGTCTCAAAAAATCAGTTACACACTTGAACTACTTCAACGACCTATTACACACCTATACTATTCAAAAGTGAATTTAATACCACCTTCAAAGATGACGTGGAAATAAAATTAAATATAAAATAAATAAAGCGCGTTTGAGTTAAAAAAAAGATAATTTCCCCCCACCCTCACCTTTCTCCTTCATGTCACCCTACCTTTTTTCTCCACTCGATCTCGTCAAACGTAAGATACAAGTCTCACTCTTTTCCTCCCTTACCGATTCAATTTCATTTGCACTTTGAGTTACAGATCTGTCCATTTCTCACGCGATCCTTCACTTCTCAAATCTATTAGAAAATTGTCTTGTTCTATTTTTGTTCCTATATCCGATCTATACTCTTCTGACTTCTAAATCTATATTTTTAATGTAACCATTTTACTGGCACAAGTGTTTCAGTTGTTTCTCTGTGATGGAGGAAGACTCCTTATTATTTTTCATTTAAGATTTTAATTGGAAAATTATTGTTTCAGATCTTACTTCTTTGTCCAGATGTAATAATTTCTATCATCCCCTTTGATTTTGTCGACCATGAAAGGATTGTCTCCTATTGATATCATCAATTGTAATAATTTTTGTGGTGGATTTGGAGATGGGTGATAAAATTAGTGATGGTATGACTTTTAATTTTAGTAATGACAATAAAATTTGTGATTTTGATGTATATGCTGAAATTTATGGTTATGATTGTGATGAATTTCAATGGTAGTGATGTGGTTTTGATGGTGAATTTAGTTAAGTTTATTATTGTTCTTATCAATTTTTTATGATGGTAGTGGTTGTGAGAAGATTCCGGTGGTGAATTTGGTTATAGGTGGTGAAATCTATGGTGGTGGAGAAGCGAATTTGGTGATAATGACAGCATTAATGGTGGTAGTTTGATGGTTTATAAGGAAGAAGAAACAATTGGGTGACATGGATTTTTTTAAAATCTGACGTAATTATTGATGTGGCAATGACATGGTGATGATATGGCGCGAGTGTAAAACACTCTCTCATCATGTGAATGGTTGTATGTGAGTCAAGGTTGAAATAAATTCACTTTTAAATAATTTAGGTATGTAATAGGCCGTCACAATAGTTTAAGCATGTAACTGACTTTTTGTAATAAATTCAGGGGGAAATTTATGCCTTTTCCCATATGTAAAGTATCATGTATATGCAGTTGGTTGTCGTTTGGCTAATGTGAGTATGAAATTGAGTTAATTGATATGATTTAGTATCTCTAACTTTTTAATGTTAGCAGGTTGTACCATCTACTGAATTTATTTATTCAGTGTATGAAGGTGGGCGAAGATACATTGTTTGCCTTGAGAGAAAAAATTGTAACTGTGGGAGATTTCAGCTTGACGAGATACCGTGTGCTCACACAATTGCTGTAATGAAGAAGAAGAATATTATAGATATACATCCCTACTACTCAGATTACTATAAACCAGCTGCATTGGCAAACACGTATGAAGTTTCGATGGTTCCAATGCCGGATAGGGAGGATTGGACAGTACGAGTTTGTTTTGGAAGAAATCGTTATGCCACCTAGGTACAAAAGGCTAGCTGGACGACCAAGGAAAAGAAGGAAGAAAAATCCAGAGATAAGCACAATCACAAACTGTTGTGGATAAGAAAGCCATAATTGAAGAACTTGTACTTTCTTTTCGAAAGAAGATTGAAAAACTTTTTTATTGGGGCTACTGTTATGTTTTAGATACATTATTTTGAGATTACATATTGTTAGTTTTTTTTAGCTTTTTTCACATTTACCTTGATATAACATTACAATATAGTATTAGTTGGTGAAATTTCAATACACCAATTTGAAATGTTAAATTTTCAACATTGTGTTATTTTTCATATATCTTCACAAATAATGTATCATTAGCATCTGTTAATAATGTACCGGAGATTGTGTTTGTGTGGATGGTACCAATCAATATGGATCAGATACATTTGTATATATAATGTATCATATATATAATGTATACCAGGTTGAATTAATAAATGATATATCTAATACAATAAGGTGTCAAAAATATTTGTATGTAAAATGAAATAAAGTGTATCGATTAATGTATCACAATAAATAACTTTTAAGTTATCAATATGATTGGATAAATGAATGAACGAACAACTAACTACAAGAAGTTGTCGAATGTATCAGCATGAATGAATAAGCATCTAACTAGAACTGAGTTATCAAGTAAATACCTCATTGAATCAGGAATGAAGTTATAAGATACATTATTGCATTAGTATTGCGTCAAACTAGCAACTCCTACAAGAACTAATGAAAATAAATAGTGTTGTATGTTACTGAATTAATTAATCTGATATATAAAAGTTATTCAAATTTTGTATCCAATTATAAACGACAAATATGTACGACAATCCATATTGTAAATAAGAACTGACTATATTAAAAGTTGGAGTCAAAATGAAAAACATTTTAGAGATACATTCTAATACTGAAGTAGAAGTATCTTACAACAATAAAAATAAAAAATTCTAAAACTAGAGTTAATGTATCTCAAAAATAATAACACTATAAAAAATGTCTAACAGCTGATAGATAAACTCTATTCAACATTGACGAAATTTTCTTGAGCCGGTGTTGTGAAATAACTTTTTGGTCTTGTTGAATCATCATATTCACTAACTTAACCTGCCTTAGCCTTTTCAGTACCGTATTACATAGTAGGGCTGCATATCGTGTACGAAGGTATTCTGAATGAAATTCAATTTTTGAAATAGGGATCCCATCGCTAAGGAACTCAACAAAGGCAGCTACAAACATTCCGTAGTCCCTTAAAAAATAAAGAATATACGTTATAACAATAAAAAAGATACATTGTAATTCAAAGAAAAATCGTGTTAATTCTTACAAACTATCACTTTCTTGTTGCATAATGTCTTGTACGAATTCAACTTTAAAATCGTGTTGTGGTCCCAAAAGCATGCCAGTTTGCTTGTCCTTGTAAGTATCCAATGATGACCAGTCGGTTCGCTCCGAATGATAAAAAAACCATTGTCATGAAGGTAAGATGGTAGCATTGTCGCTAACTTTTTTATCTCACCAGACGGTACTTTTATGCTTGTACTCAATGATGAATTATACACGTGTTTGAGCCTCTCTTTTAAAGCAATAACAACTAACACCCAATGGAACTTCCCATCAGAATTCACCGAAATATATACATCATCAACTAGATGCCACAGTAATCTAGCCGAGATAGAAAATCCTTTGATTATATTTTTAATTGACCTCTCGAATGCAGATACAATTGCCCCGCGCGCCGTGTGCTCTTGTGTACTTAAATTATCATCAGGATGGCTGCAGTAGTACCTTGTGTGTGCGACATTTTTATATGTCTTGAATAAGCAATTGACTGTTGTGAATTTGTATTGATTGGGGCTGTGTAGTTTTGACTTCTTCCTTACGTAGTAAAAAACTACATCGATGTGTTGCACCATAAATGAAAAATAACATAAAATTTTAGTCAATATGATAAAGCACAACAATCACTCATTAGTATAGTGTATATAGTATGATTTGAGATTTATACATTATAAATACTATATTGATACAAAATATCATATGTATCATAAATATACATATAATGTATCTTTTATCGTACCTCATCTGTCCAACATTCTTTTGACTGAGATATGGCATAAAATCAATTTTTATCCGTGGAAAAAGCAACTACAAAGTCTATGTATTCAAATCCAACTGAAGATGATTTGACTCGATATTTTTCATCTTTTGATTTCCTGTATAGATCAATTCAATACAAATGAAAACAGTATGATATATTGCTATTTAAAAATATTAAAGCGTTACTTTCTTGTTATCATGAGTTTTAAGGAGGCCCTTAGAAATTCACTTGGAATATTCTTTCAATAAATCAGATGGAGGTTGGTAAGAAATATCACATCCGTCGAATAACTAAATCAAACTTCTGTTTTCCTTTGTCACTAGACCCAAATTCAGTCAAATAGGGTGATTTCAAAATCTTTGATGGCATCATATTTCGTTGAGCAACGGTCTCTGATTGTTCATACAAGACGATTTCGTTGCCTGATATTTCCACGGGTAAGTTACTGTCCGACAACAATTGGTGTGTTTCATTTGACGGATTAGACTTGACAACACTCAATGGTTGAACAATCAAAGTAGTCTGAAGGCCAGAAATTAGTGCGTCTATAGCTTCTTGCGTTTTAGAAGAAATGAATGTCGATTGGTGGAATCTTGTATTTTTTAGAGAAAAAATAAAAAAAATTGTATCATTCAATAACTAATAAATACGCGTTGAATATATTTAAAATTTACCGATGTATCAATCTGTACTAGCACTTTATCTAAAAGTGGGATATTATGTTGCAATTTATCAGCAACATCTTGATCCATAGTTACTTGTTCAGATGTTTTGGTGCAAACATGAACTTCATCGTCTTGATTGGTTATACAATTTTTTTTGTTATAATGATACATTCAATGAGTAATATTTCATATATATAAACTTGTACTTACAATAACTTCCTTAGATACATCCTTCATGTCTCTTTGTTTCTTTAATGTATCAGCACCCTGTGTATATTAGGATATCAGTCAAATAATAATGTATCGACTGCTGAAACTTATACTACATCAGTTGTGAATATGAATTTTTTGAAGTTTGAAGATAATGTATCTAACAAATTTAAGAATGTATGATAACATTCAAGCTAATATTGGATGATTGAACTAATGTATAAGAAAGTGAGATAGACTTTTAAGAATATTGATACTTTAAATGAATGTATATGATACTTACCTCTACTCCCTCTACCTCATCATCCTAATTGGTTATGCAAAAAAAATTGTTATAATGATACATTCAATGAGTAATATATCATATGTATAAACTTATACTTACAATAAATTCCTTAGATTGATTTCCTTCAACAAGAAAATCTCCTGTGGATAGAGGTTCTGATACACTTTGTCTGCCTCTTTGATTGTTTAATGTATTAGTATCCTATGTAGATTAGTATATGAATCAAATAATAATGAATCAACATTTGAAACTTATACTACATTAGTTATGAAGTGTAGTTGAGACCACGTTGGCCTTCCCTAGATGATACAATATAGTAATGTCATAGTCCTTCAGTAGATCAAGCCATCTACACTGCCTCAGATTCAGATCTCTCTGCCTGAAAATGTACTAAAAACTCCGATGATCTCTGAAAACCTCACAATGAACTCCATACAGATATGTCACCATACCTTAAGACAAACACTTCTCTAATAACTCTAAATCATGGGTATGGTAGTTCCTCTCATGGGTCTTAACTGCCTAGAAGCATAGGCAATCACCTTACCCTTCTGCATCAAACACCACCTATCCCAACTCCAGAAACATCACAATAAACAGTGAAGTTCACACCCTCCCCAGGTAAGGTCAAAATAGAAGCTGACGTTAACAAAGTCTTGAGCTTTTGAAATCTCTCCTCATACACATCAAACCACTGGAAACTCACACTCTGTTGAGTCAATCTAATCAAAGGAGATGCAATGGTAGAGAATCTATGAACAAATCATCGGTAATAGCCCGCAAGTCCCACAAAACTCTAGATCTCGGTAATCGAGGTAGGTCTGGTCCAACCTCTTACTACCTCAATCTTGGCCGGATCTACCCGAATACCCTCCTTGGAAACCATGTGTCCCAAAAATGCCACAAAATCAAACTAAAACTCACACTTCAAGAACTTGACATAAAATTTTTCTTCCCTCAATCTCTGGAGTACAATCCTCAAATGTCGATCCTGATCCTCCTCAATCTTGGAGTACACTAAGATGTCGTCAATTAACATTGTCACAAAGGAATCCAGATAAGCTCGGAACACCGCGTTCATCAACTCCATGAACATTGCAGAGGCATTAGTCAAACCGAAAGACATCACAAGAAACTTATAGTGCCCATAACGAGTCCTGAACGATGTTTAAGAGATATCCTATGCCTTAATCTTCAACTGATGATAACCAGATTTCAAATCAATCTTAGAAAATAAAGATGCATCCTGAAGCTAATCAAACAAATCATCAGTACTTTGTCAACTGTCGATAATCAATTCACATACTCATAGAATCATCCTTCTTCCACACAATTAACACAAGAGCACCCCATAGATAAACACTAGGGCAAAGGAACCCCTTACTCAATAAATCCTGTAACTGATCCTTCAACTTAGTTGGAGCCATACGATAAGAAGGAATAGAGAGTGGCTTGGTGCCCGACTCAAAGTAAAAAAATAAATCAATATCTCTATATGGAGGAACACCTGGAAGATCAGTGGGAAACACATCTGTAAACTCTCGAACCACGGGTACGAAATCCATGGGAGATGGTTCGGCACTAGTATTCCGAATGAAATCCAAGTAGGAAAACACCCACTCTCAACCAATCTTTGAGCTCTAATGAAGGATATAACTTTTCTAGGGTAGGAACCACTAGTACCTGTCCACTCAACTTTAGGGACACCCGACATCACTAAGGTCACTTAGCATAACAATCAAGAATAACATGATGTGAAGAAAGCCAATTCATACCCAAGATAATATCAAAGTCTACCATACCCAAAATGATTAAGTCTACCCAAGTAGCATACCCGGCCAAAGAAACATGATCGATACACTCGATCCACTACTAAGGATTCACCCACTGGTGTAGAAACATGAATAGGCACAGACATACAAACAAACATCATATCAAACCCAATAGCAAAGTAGGTAGACACATATGAGAAAGTAGATCCTGGATCAAATAATATAGACGTAGGTCAATGGAAACTGGGACGATACCTGTGATCACAACAGTGGAAGTCTCAACCTCAGGCTTTCATGGAAAAACATAACACTGGCTATCTCAGCTACCTATAGCATGAGTAGAACCTCTACATCCACCTTGCGCAGCTAGAGTACCTCTACAAGTAGTCTTCCTACCTCTATCGAACTGAACTTTGCCTCGACTCCTGGTCGGAGGCACTTAATCCCTAACTGGAGTAGCTGAAAGAGAACACTGAGGTCCTGAATGAGTCTATAGAGGATACTGTCGCGTCATATGACCTGGATCCCCACAAGTGAAGCAAGATTTTGGCACAGATAACTGCTGGAAACCAGACGAACTACCATAGCTACCTCGACCGGAACCATAAGATCATTGGGCTGACTTCCCACTCTCAGTCGCTGGCATAGAAGCATGAACCAGCCCATGACGCTAGAAAGAGCTACCACCTCTATGCAAACCTATGTCTCCAGATGAGGCACCAGAAAACTGACTAGAAGAATGGGCACTCTGGGGCTCCCCAAGTGCTCACAATGGACTGGAAGGAATCCATCTCTCTAGCTGCCCTAAACACATAAGACCTGACGAAGAAAGTCAACCCTCTCACAAACTGGCAAACTCTCTCAGCCTTATCTAGAACAATAGTCATAACATCCCTAGAGTGCGCACAGAAACGGGCCTCATACTTGGTCACAAACAGACTACCTTGAGTCAAACTCTCGAATCTCAGATGACTCTCCTCTCTCACGCTTAATGAAGTGGTCCTGGATAGAACTAGAAAACATATCCCACTATTACGGAGGAGATCCAACTGATCTACACCTCACAGAAGTCCTCTACCACTCTCTGACGCGACCATAAAACTAAAGTGGCACAAATCGAACATCACGAGCGTCCACTATATCCACTGCCTCAAGTATATCATTGAACTAAGTTAAAAACCCCTGAGCATCCTCACTCTTACCACCCTGAAAGTGGGGTGGTTTCATCTTCTTAAACCTATCATAGCACTGCCGATCAACCGCTGTCAAGATAACCTCAAGAACAATCTGTGCACCAACAACCGGTGCATGAATCACTGGTAGCTTGCCCACCTGGACATGAATACCTGAATTCTGCTCCTCTATTCTTGTATGAACACCCTGGGGTGCGCCTTACGCATCATTCAGAGAAAGGTTCTCTATCACACCAAGAATCCTCAACAAAGTCTCCTGAAATAACGTAGCTTCAAACTTGGGAGGAACCTGGTCCTCAACAACCTCAACCTGCCTCTTAAGAGAAACCTATCTTGCCCTGCCTCTAGCTGGCGCCGCTCAACGGGCATGACCTCTACCTGGTGCTACTCCACGTGCACGACCTCTAGCTCGGGCCCTACCTCTACCCCTAGCTGGGGCCTCAACTACAGGCTCGGGGACTGCCTCCTCTCTATCACTAGAAATAAAATCTCTAGTCCTCAACATCTGCCAAAACAACCCGCAACAACTCAATACTAGCGAAGGTAACCACATGCGATAAGAAAGGATGAATAAAAAAAAGTTTCCTAACAATCTTTGTAGCGTCTTGAAGATAAGTACAAACGTCTCTATACTAACTCTCAAGACTCTACTTAGACTTGGCTTGTACACACGTGAGACCTATGAACTTGGGGCTCTGATACCATTTGTCATGGCCCAAAAATGGACGTAATGGCACTTGTCTTTTTCCACCAAGAAAAGTTAGCCTCAATCCAATGAAAACAAAAGAAAAACAGAATAGCAACAAAAAAAAGATAAAACAAAAAACTTATTCTTCTATTAAAACACATTAAAATCTGGTTGTCACGCGTACAATACACTAAATACATAAGTACATAATTAAGAAATAAATACAAGTCTGAACCTTTGTTTTTCAAATAGAACAAAGCATAAGAAAAAGAAAAAGAGGGCCCGATGAATGACAAACAACTACCTCTTCAAGTCCTTGACAAGCCTCAAGATCGAAGAAAGAGAAAGAGATCACGCGGGTCAAGGCTCGGAAGCTACACACGTGTAGAAGCAAGGGGTAAGTACCAATAACATGGTACCCAACAAGCAACCTACTAAACAAAGCAACTAGCTAGAAAATTAATACCCCGACTCTCCGACCGAACCTCTTCAAACTACAACCTGCACAAAAATCAATCCATCCTAGAGATTCGATAATACATGGCTCACATGCCCAATATATTCTCAGTTCAATAACCACAATTCAACAATTAAAGGAATTAAACAAGTCAAACTCAAAGTCAAGTTGATTAGTCACATGCAATAAGTACATCAAGCTCAATTTTCAAGCAATGTCATGCATAAACATTAAATACATCAAGTCACCATAATCAATCTCTTGCCGAAATCATTTCCCATCGGCTTCATAACCATTGTCGGAAATGACCCCAATTTTTATATTATATCCCAATATGATTTTCTTATTATAATTTGATTACCCTGTCATTTAGAGATAATCCAGTGGTAGGTATAATGACCTTGTCATTCTTATCTTCATTAATTATTGGTAGTGGATGGTGTCGTAAATTTTGTTCTCGATAAAGTGATATTTAGGATCCACAAGTCTTTTTAATGGTTTAAGAGAGAGTTGAACTTCTAAACTTCTCTTAAATTGCAATTGTTCAACCACTTGTGGATGAAATCCAGCGTGAGCTTCTAGATTTATTCACAAAAATAATTATTAAGCATTCATTTTTTTTGTTCTTTACCTGTTAACATGTTTATTGGCACCTTCCGTTCTAGCAAACCAAGAGTACCTTCAATTTGAGAAATCCACCATTAGCATCACTTAAGACTCCAAAGAGCAATATTCGGTCTCGCTGCTTTTATACTTCAGAGGGTCTCTAGAGTTCTCTTTCTTATTTTCTTATGTTGAATTTTTTAGCTTTTCCTTCATTCCTTATACTTTCAATTTCAGGATACTCTTATGGAAGATGGTGCCCAAATATAAAAAAACTTTTGTTAGCTTAATCACATTTAGGTATTGTAAAAATCATTTTCTAATTCAATTTTGCACCTCTTAAACTTAAAATAAGTTGATATTTGCATGTTATCCTCTTTCATTAATCAAAAGATCTTTGTTCTTTCTAATTCAAAAATATTGATTTATATATGCAGTGAATATGTTGATCTTATAGGGCTTCACAACGTGAAGAAGATAACACGATATCACTCTCCTTGTATCAAATCTTACTTACATTGGTTCTAGCGCTTTCTCTTGATTCTATTTTTGAAAGATCTTTCCTTACCTAAGAAAAAATGGAACATTTAGGAGCTGAATATTTTGGTTGAGATGGTTTGAGTACTAAGGTCTATGTCAGAGCAGAGAGAATGTAATAACACATTCAATAATATGAAGTTCATATATCCATATAATGTACAATTCATGGGGTGGTCTTATGCATATTTTCTTATAATAAATAAAAGTACCCAATTATGAACGCATTGTACATAGCCTATGCTTTTCATTATCTATTTAAACTTCAGTATGAATCATAATTTGATTTTCTCTATCTTTTATGTACTATTGAAGTTTCTCTTTCTCCCAAGTACATGAGATGTTCTCTTTCTCACAATAAATGAAAATGTCGCATTCATGTTGGTGCAAATACATTTGACAAATTGTAATTGAATTATTTAATTTGTAATGTTTAAAGTAAAAAGGTAATAGTGAAACCATGCATGTTGGGATCATGCTGAACTGAGTTATTGTCTATCTAGTATATATATAAATAATGTAAAAATATTGTGCTTGTATCCAATTTAAGTACTTAAATTTTATATTAATTTCTTTTCAATAATACAATAATATTGGGTAATAAGAAGATTAAATGGACAACTAATAATTAACATGCTCCAAATTTACCATAAGTGAAATCAAGACTAGATTCTTATATTACAATAATTTTGGAGCTTGGACTTAAATAATAATAAATTTATTAGGTTTTTTGTGTTAACATAAATTCCAGTAGTATATATAGGCACACAAAATAGATCTAGCTTAATACACAAAACTCTCATGGAGGCACCTTTAGTAGATTTTAGGGATAAAATAACAGGTGAAGTGTTGTTCTACAAAAGATCTCACCCCCCTTTTAAAACCAATCACCTTTCAATTGATTCACAAAAAAATGGTTCTATTGATGTATTATCGTCGAAGAACGAGCAAGTGAAAACTTGTAATTTTGAAAATGCAGTGGCTGCTGAACAAGTATCATTGAAATTTGGCGATAACTATGGATTTCAAAAGAATCATCAACGCTTGGAGAAAAAAGTGCCTTCTGCCAATAGTCAAAATCACGAATGATCAAAGAGTTTGGCGAAGTGGCAATTACAACCGCCACACCTGAAATCCTTGAAGATATAAGGAGTTTAAGTCAAGATGTCTACAAGTTGTCTTCAACAGAAGATATGCTCAATCAGTTTGAGCAACATAATATTTTTTGATTTGATTGGGGTAGCCAAGATCTAGTTCAAACCCAAATTCATTATTTCTAGATCTTGGATACCCCAATCAAATCAAAAAAGATTCTGTTGCTCAAACTGATTGAGCATATCTTCTGTTGAAGACAACTTGTAGACATCTTTTTCCTCAAGAATTTGGGAGAGATCGAGAGAGATAGAGAGAGATTCTTTTTACCTCGAGAATTTGGAATCCTAGTTCTTGCACACAAACTTACTATTTTGGAGTGAGTTTCAATCTTTGCTTTCAGTGAAAATTTAATGATCAAAGTACCTTTATCTACGACCTAATTTTGCAAAATTTAAGTTAGAGAAATTTTCCCTTTTCCATCATATATTTTTATAGAAATTAAGTTATTCGACATAAATGTGTAGTATCTAATTCCCTTGCCATAAGTTTAGAGAACTTTTACCTTGTGGGTTATGAATTGAACACATGCCTCTAACAACACAAGTGTTATAGGAACAAGTGGCATAACTTTTTATGCATTGTAAGAGATAACTTATATTAGCTTATGATATAAAAATATAACTTGATGTAAAGGAACACAAATTATCTCTTCAAAATATAGCAGATGAGTTGAATATTGTAATTGCTATTTGTGGTAGAGATGACAATGGAGTAAGAAAAATATGGGACAAGTCGAGGCACGTTCAAATATTAACAGATAAATAATAATTAATATGCTTCAAATTTACCATAAGTGAAATCAAGACTAGATTTTTATTTTACAATAATCTTGGAGCTTGGACTCAAATGGAAATAAATTTATTAGGTTTCTCGTGTTAACACAAGTTTCAGTTGTATATATAGACACACAAAATAGATCTAGTTTAATACACAAAACTATCATGGATAAAGCAGAAAACTTATTCTTCTATTAAAACCTCAACCCAATGAATATGAAAAAAAGTGGTATAACAACAAAAACAAGATAAAACAAAAAAATTATTCTTCTACTAAAACTCCCAAAATCTTGTTGTCACGCGTACAAGCCACTAAATACATAAGTACAAAATTAAACTTAATAAAGATAGAGAGAACTAATGCACGATTATAACCTTTAGTTGGTATTTCATTGTATTCTGTTCTAGCTTATTTTTTTGTGAGAAGGTAAGTAGTACATAATATATTTTGTTTAAGAATTTGTACTATTAGATCTTTCTACAAAGATAACTCTCATCATAACAATAGCAATTGGGAATGAAATCTTGACAAATGTGCAAAGTTCAACTTGTTTGCTTATGCTAGCAATTGAGACAGTTTGCAGTGCTTTAGGGGTTGCAAATTTGCAAACTCAAATCAAGATTTGAACCCCAAATGTTGCCTTTATTAATGCTAACCCTTTTCAACTTTTCCATGCCTTTTTCAACCAGTCTATAAGCTCTGTCCTTTCAAAATTATTGCAGCCCTTGTCAAGGACACACTCATCTATGATAATGAATTTGTACCCTGTTGCTTTGAAATCTGACACTGGTTTAGACAAAAGAGTATACAACTTACCAACTGCATCAGCAGTCGTTGGAATGTGGGTAAAGCAAGATGCTAAAAGTTATATACTCACACCACATTGTGATCAATGGGGCTGAATCTTCATTAGTGTCAGAACTGAAGGAGAAGCAAGTAAAAAAGGCCATCTTACTTGAACTACTTGAAAATGTTCATAAGCAAAAGATAACGAATTTTGAACAAGGGGGGAGATGTTGCATTGAGATATAGAGGTAGATTGTGTGTTTCAAAGTTGGATGAGCTCCAAGAGAAGATCATGGAAGAAGCTCATATTTATAGATACTTGATCCATCTAAATTCCACAAAGATGTACCATAACTTGAGAGAAGTCTATTGGTGGAATAACATGAAAAGGTGTAGTGCAAATTTTGTTGCTAAGTGCCCAAATTGCTAGCGAGTGAAGGTGGAACACCAAAGGCCATATGGTGTGGCTCAAAACATATCACTTTCGGAATGGAAGTGGGAGATGATTAATATGGACTTCATTACTCTCTTACCGCGATCTCGCAGACAACATGATTTGGTTTGGGTGATTGTAGATCGAATGACTAAATCAACCCATTTCTTGCCGGTAAAACCTACCAATTCAACATATGAGTATGATGGTTTGTACATTCATGATGTAGTTCGACTTCATAGAGTTCCCTTGTCCATCATCTCGAATAGAGGTGCTCAGTTTACCGCTTAATTTTGGAAGTTGTTTCAGAAAAGGTTTGGGTTCACATGTATACCTTAATATTGTTTTTCATCCTCAGACATATGCTCAGTTCAACCATCATTCGATAAAGAATGATTCCAAGGGGAAGATATTGTAATACCCCGTAAATTTCTATTCTAAGTCCCAAACTATTCTTTAATTTCATGTAAATTTGTAGTGGGTGATTCTTAAATTGTTCATATGTGTAAAGTTTAATTCTATAGTTTTGGAATGGTTTAGGATATAAATTAAGGTCGCAAGAACCCCCTAGCACAAAGTTGAGTTGAAAGCTTCCTTTTGACATAAGATTCTACTGATGTTAATTTCAAATGATCATATCTCCTATCTCATAATTAGTTAGGTGGCCCATGAACTATCAAATTGAAGGTCTTTGATTCCTCTTCCCAACACCACTAAGTTTGCCTCATTTCGTGTTTAGAGTAAAAAGTTATGGCTATTTTACCAAAGACTGTCATATTAGAAAAAAGTTGACCGCAATCGTGATGGGCGATCAACTACATGACTGTCCGTAAGCTGGACCGTCAACTTTGCAGAAATTTTAGTGTTTCATGAGGTTTTGATGATGATAGGTGACATGCAGTCATCTTGGTGACGGGCCATCAAGACCTCCGTCAGGCACGACTATATTTTGTGTTTTCTATTAATTAAGGGTATTTTAGACTATTCTCATCCATTCTAAGCCTAAATCCTGATTCTTTTACACCTAGTTAAGGGTCTTAGCAGTGTTAAACATCATTTTTACATTCTTTAAGACTTCAAATCATTAGAGTAAGGTTCCAAGAGGAGAAAAAGCTAGGGTTTCGAGCGTTCTTCAAGTTTCCATCAATTTTGCCAAGTACATTGTTCTTCCCAGGTATGTAAGATTAACATAGTGTTGGACTTGTTTGTCCTAATTCCCTACATCTACTTACTAACCAGTAAAAGAGTAATCTAGGGTTTTATCCTTGATTTCGAGTATTCTTGAGATGAGTAGCATCGTTGAATTCCAATTTATATTCCCAATTGTTAAGTTGTCGTATATCATATATTGTTATTTTTGAATTGGTTGTTCATGTCTATTTTCTTGCATGATTATTATTATTGAGTTATTTATTAAGAAATTCTTTTAACCAATTATTTTCTTAAATTGATTTATGAGAAAAGTAAAGACGTGTTTTGAGTTGAGTCTGAAGAGATGTTTTGAGAGAAAGTATAAGGGAACTAAGTATTTCCCAAAGATATTATTTTTAAAGTGAGAAAATAAAAACTTTGATTTCTAAATGAGTTTATGAGTTCAGAGATATTTTAGAGCAATTACCTCTTTTAAGAGGATAGTTTGAGAAATTGTTTCATACTAGAGAAAGAGTATGTTTCATACATTTGAGCATGAGTGTGTGTATATATATATATATATATATATATATATTATTATTATTATTATTAGTAGTAGTATTGAGCACCGATATGGGGATGAGTTCAGACAACTCAATATCCTCATAAACCATATCTTGCCAATATGGGTTTAGGATCATACTTTTAGATGAACCCTTATAGCTTAGTGGATCCACTTAGTAGAGAGGTTCTATACCCCGACATGATATAGGAATGTTCTGGCAGCGTGGACAAGACGTTGTATCATCACATAGCTCATAGTGATGGTTTTCAATTAAAGAATCTTCCAACAATTTTAAAGTGTATTTTAATAGATCACTTATTATGTTGAGTTTCGAGATGAGTAAGTTTTGTAAAGATTTAAATGATTTAACTCCTTTATTTCTTTGCATTCAACTTAAGTATATATTTATCTATTGCAGTCCTTTCTTACAGTTGTTTCGCTTCGACTATATTACATACCTGTATTCAATGTACCGATGTCATTCGACCTGCATATTTTTATGATTCAAATACATGTGTTCAGGATTATCAACGAACGTTTCATTGAGAACACGTTGGGCTTCATATAGCTTTGGTGAGCCTCCTTGCATTCCAGAGGATTTCATATTTATTTTATAGTCATTGTTTAGTTGTTGTGGGTCTTGTTTCGACATTTATCCTAGTATTAGAGGCTTCAAAGATAGTTAGAGTTGATGAGTCTCTTAGTATTTCCCTTTTATTTTGAGATATTTCGTAAACTATTATATTTATAATGTTGAGTACTTTCAGAGATTTGACTTGATTCTATTTGAGATATATGAGTTAAACTCTACATTTAAAGCTCCTTATTTCTTGAGTTAAGTCTTTCGCTAAGTAGTCAATTCAAGGGTTTGCTTGGGGACCCGAAATAGTTATCGTGTGCCGGCCACGTCCACGGTGTAGGCTCGAGGAGTGACATAAGTAGTTACAGATCCTTAACTTCATACTACAAGTGAAAATAATTTCTAAACGTCAGTGCAATGAGGTGAAGAAACTTCAAGTTAAACCAATTACAGTATAAGGCTAAAATGAAGAAATCTAGAAAATTGATTCTGATGGAAAACCCATTTATGAATAGAGGAAATTCAAAAGAATTTCTAATAAAATATTTTCCTCTTTTACAATAGTAATTCAATTATCAAGTTCAAGAGTGTCACGCCCCGAGGCTACCCCTTTGACGTAACACGGGACCTAGGACCACGAGTGACCCCAAGCTAACCATGTGTCTGGCATATCTCAAGCATACTGAGAGTAACTGAATAAAACATGAACTATGCGGAAACCAAATCAATAAATTACTGAAAAATGGGAAAAAACCCAACTAGTCTGAATGTATAAATCATACTAAGAGTTCAATAAAAACTGAGAGATTAACTAAACAATTCGAGCTGATTTTGTTACTACGTCTGAAAAGCCTCTATCTGAGTTCAGTTGTTGGAACATGCCCACCAGCTAACTCTAAAAAAACTGAAAATTGATGAAAGATTAAAAATGAAAAGCATGTCTATTTTCCTCGAAGTATGAGGACTCGCCACTGAAGCTGCTGAATGTAGACCGATAATCAATCTAAGCGTAATCTGGATGCTGAGTACCTGAACCTACATCATGAAAGGATGTAGCGCAGAGTATGCGTTAGTACTTGGAATGTACTAAGCATGCACGATATAGATACTAATCTGAATATATATATATATAGCATAACTGAGCAATGACATAAACTGAGCAAGAAAGTAAATACTGAAAAGCTAAACTGAATGGAATGACCAAGTGCTAATCATGAACATGACATGCTGACTGAAACTGAGGTATATACTGAAAAACTTGGTCAAATGCACTAGGAGTATTACTGTGGGAGCTATTATTAACCGACATAAAACCACGTGAGCTAAACGTGTAGTCTGATGTATACACCCTATCGAGAGGACCCAATATACCTTGCCAGGGTTATAAAGGCATGACTGGCGTGATCACTAAATCTGATGCCCAACAGAGGAGACTAATGCTCCTACGTGGGCATGTAGTTTTGAAACTATAAGGGTATGTTGAACCCTAGTCTAACTTGGTGCTCAGTCTACTCCCAATTGAAAATGTATATGACCGAAATGTAACTGAAATACTCAATAGCTCAAAATACTTACATGCTAGCTGAGAATGCAACATTTATATACTGATAATCTGAAATTTGAAGGCTGAAGCATGGTTATATGTTTAACTGACCTAGCAAGTATAATTCATGAACTAAGAGAATTTAGACAAACTAGGGTTCTGAGTTTCATACAAGGAACTAAGCAAACTTTCCAAGAAACAAGTTAATTTGATTTAGGATACTACAACAGCTAAATCTCAATAATTATCCAAAGTTTTAGAAACCCTAGGTCTAAACAAGATATAGAGAATCAAGGATCTGACTGAATCATAGGGACCTAGTGGATGAAAGGAATTCACTAGTGAAATCCCACATACATGGTGACAAAATCTACGAAGAAATCTTTTGATTTTGGGGCTGGAACTTGAAGAAAACCTTCTACGTGTTCTTGAGACGACTGGTCGACTTTCCTTCTATTTTTGCTCTAATTCGGATGATTTTTGGAGAATAAAGGTTTTAGGAAGATTCTGACTAAATTACTAGGCTTAAACTGAGTAAAACGACGTACTTTAGGTATTAAACGACGTAGTTTAAATGCCCAAAGCATAGGGCAAAAGACCAAAACGAACCTGACTTAAACGCTGACGGAGCCACTGACAGACCGTCAAAGGGATCACAGCCCGTCAAGTGGGTCGTGGTTGTTGGCCAGGGTCTACTGGTTTTGGGACCCCCATCCACAAGCCATACCATGGATCGTGTGAAGGACCACGAATCGTGAAGGCCACCGTGGTTTTTCACTTGGGCTGGGGTCTGCTGGCTCAGGACGATAGACTCATCAATGACCCATCATCAAGACCATGGCCCGTAGAGGGCTCCGTGGTTTGATGCCTGAGCCTTGGTGGCTCTACCTCACATCCATGAGCCTTTTGCACGGCTCGTGTGAGGATCCATGACTCGTGAAGGGGTCCGTGGTCCACCACCTGAGGCTGCTCCATGGTTTACCTTTTTCTGGTGAATAGTTTAAGTATGATTTCTTAGGTGTTACAATATCTCCCCCTTGGGAATATTCATCCTCAAATGAAGAATAAACATGCTGAGTATGGAGGGAAAGAGCTGCAATCCCTACCACTAAGCATTAGAAACTGATATCTAAATGAATTGAGTTCCAAGAATATGCAAATATGCTGAAATGCAAGAAAAATTGAAGGAACATGATACTAAGATAGAATTTACGGAAGAGTACACTAAGAGACTGGAGAGAAACTATTACCTCAAGCTGAAACGAAATCGGAAGGAAAGAGATGCGGATACTTGGCCTTCATGGTTGCTTCTACTTCCCAAGTAACTCCCTCTACATATTGACTCCTCCACAAAACCTTCACTAAAGCGACTTCTTTATTTCTCAATCTACGAACCTGATAGTCAAGATTTTCAACTGGCACCTCTTCATAAGTAAGACTATTCTTCACAGCCACACTTTAATGGCACTATTGATGCCAAATCACCCACACACTTCTTCAACATGGAAATGTGAAAGTCTGGATGAACCGCTGCTAGTTCTGCTAGCAACTCTAATTCATAAGCTACATTACCAACTCATTCAGGATTTTGTAAGGACCTATATATCTCAGACTGAGCTTCCCTTTCTTGCCGAATCTCATTACCCCCTAATAGGTGACACCTTCAGGAAAACCCAATCATCGATCTCAAACTCTAAGTCCCTTCTCCATACATATGATAGGACTTATGACGACTCTGAGCTGTCTTAAGTGTAGCGACCCTTCCGAAATAATATAAGACAATAACTCACAAGATTTTTATGCATATATTGTACTCACACTAGAAAAAAAATGACACAAAAAAAATATTACCAACTTCCAAGTACCCAACTAGGTGGTTCATGCTTCACACAATCATTCAAAATTAGTGGTAAATTTAATATATTACAAGACTTGGGCTTACACACCCCAAAAGAACAAACCATAGAGCCATACTTATATTACAACCCATGGTAACATGATCAAATTAGTCCTCAAAATTTCATGTAAATATACAACACATAGATCATGTACAAATCCCAAGGTTTATACAAAATATAGATGCCTATATGCAAATGTGATCTTCCTTAAGGCTCTCAAAATTTCCCTCTCCAATGGACAGCTTCATGCATCCACTCGCTCATTCCCTACGATAGAAACAACTATCGCTAAGCATATAGCTTAGTGGTATAAAAACTATAGGTTCGGAGCCATCAAATTCACAAAACTACCTATCTCAAGTCATGGGCAGCATAATCGAACATAATAAATAAATCAAGTAAACAATATATCAAAAGTATCAAGTTTGAAATTTAGAGGTCCAATTGTCAAGAACGCTCATAGCACCATTTTCCAAGAGATTCAATAACAAGGCTCACCCAATATGTACATCATGTCTTCACACCAAGCACAAAAAAGTATCAAGAAGGGCCGACGCCTTGTATCAAGAAGGGTCAAAGCCCAATAATCAAGAGAACCAAGAACCATATTAAAAATGGCTTTTTAATTCGTACTTAAAATGGACAACTTCCATACTTTAGACGAACTAAAAATCCAGAGTCAAGATGGCAAATGATCCGAATCAAGAGGCATGCCAATAGTGACAAAGTCACAGCCACAAGAAGGACAAGGTCCCAACAAGAGTGCCAAGTGATCAAACAATCCATACAAGTGAGCGAGTTACACAAGCGTCTTTAACTTCTCAAAGGATACCAATACAACAATGCAAAGCGACAAGAGTAACCAAGGTACCGAGATCAAATTTCAGATATACTAGAAGTTAAAAGAGTGCAAATACAAGTTTATACACAAATCTCGGTGCTTTAGCAAAGAACCAGTCCAATACAACTTTAAGAGTTCAAACCGTAGATCACAACGTATCAAGGTCCTCAACTTGTTCAGGAGTATATACAACCTTAAAAAATACAATTAAATAACTTCTTTAATTCCCAGCAGCTCAATAATATTGGTGTAAAATAGAATTATCATCACAAGTAAGCTTAGACTGTACAAACACGACTATGCTCCCAAAACAGTGATTCTGGCCAGCCTAGTACCTTATGTCGCAACTTAGATTTGAAAAAGAAAACGGCAAAACTAGACTTTATAACCTTCATGAAAGATGTAGCTACACATCTTAAGGTTTCAAACAAAGAAGAATCACCACAAAATATATTTTGTACAATAAGATATAGTCAAAACACTAACAGTTGTCCATACAGGATTTCAAATTTCAAAATCTGGACAGAACTTGTCCTATGTTGCGTCCCATATTTCGATTCCATAACATCTAATTCAGAGTTTTACATAAACATAAGAGTTGTAGTTCTACGAATTATCTTTCTAAATCATATTTATTCACTGTAAACGGAGTTATAGAGGACGGGATATGCATAAATTACCAAACACTACCCAGCTCATGAACAAATTTCGTCACTTACCAAAAAGAAGTGTGTGTCGAATTCCAGCCCAAAGAACCAAGTTTTCTCTTGTGATTTTGAAGAAAAATCTATTTAGATATGTTTCTAAGGTTCTAAGGCTTGAGGAAAACGAAATTACTAAAGGAGGGGTGAAAGTATATAGTCAAACAAGTGATGTTTATCCCTTGGGCAGTTGTCCTTCAAAGGTGCTGCCCAAAAATTTGTGTGCTGCCCAATATGCATACATATACACCTATATATATATCCCTCATCTCCTTTTAAAGTTATACATAATTCTAATTATTAGAATATTTCCTAAACACCCCATCACAATCCCTTAAATTACGATCACAATTTATGTTAAGCAATCCTAAAATGAGAGTAAAACATATTGTAGTAATTAAGCAATGGTAAATAGACATGCGACTCTTGGTTAATATTTAGGGGTGTTACATTAAGTCTATCTCTGATGAGCTGAACTTTATCCATCGCTTCATGAACCGAATCTGGCCCAATCAATGCTGCTTCACCTACTTCATACCAACCAATCAGGGACATGCATCTACGCCTATATAGTGCCTCATACGGGGCCATCTAAATACTGAAATGGAAGCTATTATTATAAGCGAACTCTATGAGAGGTAGGTGATCATCCTAACTACCCTTGTAATCGATCACACAAGCTCTCAACATGTCCTCTAAGGTCTGAATGGTATGTTCTACTTGACCATCTGTTTGTGGATGAAATGTTGTACTGAGATTTACCTGGGTATCAAGACCTTTCTGAAACGATTTCCAGAAATGAGAGGTAAACTGAGGACCTTTATCTGAGATGATAGACAAGGGAACCCCATGCAACCTCACTATCTCATTGATGTAGAGTTTAGCATAGTCCTATGCTGAATTTGTTGTCTTGACAGCCAAGAAGTGAGCGAACTTAGTAACTCTATCTACTATCACCCAAATGGAGTCATGCTGTCTGCGAGTACGAGGTAAGACCGTAATGAAGTCCATTTTTATCACTTCCCACTTCCATGTAGGAATGTTAATCTCTTGAGTAATACCTCCTGGTTTCTTTTTGATGTTCTATGTTAACCTGTTGGCAATTAGGACACTTAGCCACAAAATCTGCTATGTCCCTCTTCATGCCGTTCCACCAAAAGACTTCCCTTAGATCACCGTACATCTTAGTGGAACTTGGATGAATGGAATACCTTGAGTTATGAGCTTCGGTAAGGATCTGCTGCCTTAACTCACCCATATTAGGAACACATAAGCGACCCTGGTAACGAAGCACACCATCTCCCCCTTAAGAGAAAAACTCAACTTTCTGCTGATGAACTGCACCTTTTAACTGAAACAATAAAAGATCACTATCCTGTTTTTCCTTAACCTTTGCTACCACTGAAGATTTCGATCTATTCTGCACTATCACACCACCATGCCAACTCCTAAGCAAGCAAGCCAATGAACATCTTTTGCTAATTCTTTCCTCTCATCCTCAACATGTGCTACACTACCCATAGACAGTCTACTGAGAGCATCAACCACTACATTGGCCTTACTAGGATGGTAAAGTACATTCATGTCAGAGTCCTTGAGGAATTCAAGCCATCTCCTTTGACGAAGATTCAACTGTTTCTTGGTGAACACATACTAGAGGCTCTTATGATCTGTGAACACATCAACATGAACACCATACAAGTAATGTCTCCAAATCTTTAGAGAAAATACTACGACTGCAAGCTCGAGGTCATGAGTCGGGTAGTTCTTCTCATGTACCTTTAGTTGTCTAGAAGCATATGCTATGAACTTACCTCCCTGCATCAACACACAACTTAGGCTGACCCTGGATGCATCACAATAAATTACATAACCGTCTGAGCCATCTGGTAGAGTCAAGACAGGAGATGTAGTCAACCTAGACTTCAGTTTTGAGAAGCTTCTCTCACACTTATCTGACCACTGAAATTTGACCTTCTTCTGAGTCAATTTGGTAAATGGGGAAGCTATGGATGAAAATCCTTCAACAAATCTCCTGTAATAACCAGCCAAACCTAAGAAACTTCTGATATCAGTTGGAGATATGGGTCTGGGCCACTGCTGTACTGCCTCAATTTTTTGAGAATCCACTCGAATCCTTTCGCTGGATACCACATGACCAAGGAAAGTGACAGATTGTAACCAAAATTCAAATTTGTTGAACTTAGCGAATAGTTGGCGTTCTTTGAGAGTTTGCAGAAAAACTCTCAGATGAGTCACATGCTCGTCCTCATTTCGAGAATAAATAAGGACATCATTGATTAAGACAATGAAGAACAAGTCCAAATATTGTTTGAACACCCTGTTCATTAAGTCCATGAAAGCTGCAAGAGCATTGGTTAGTCCAAACGACATAACTACAAATTCATAATGACCATACCAAGTTCTGAAGGCTATCTTCGAAATGTCACTATCTTTGACTCTGAGATGATGATAGCCAGATCTGAGATCTATCTTAGAAAAGCAACTAGCGCCCTGAAGTTGGTCGAACAAGTCATCAATTCTGGGGATGGGATACTTATTATTGATTATGACTTTGTTCAACTGCCGATAGTCAATGCACATTATGAGAGAACCATTTTTCTTTTCCACGAACAATACTGGAGCACCCCATTGAGAGATAGTGGGTTTGATGAAGCCCTTATCTAGAAGGTCTTTCAACAGTTCTTTCAAATACTTAAGCTCGGCTTGAGCCATTCTGTAAGGAGGAATCGAAATAGGCTAGTTATCTGGAAGGAGATGTATTTCAAAGTCGATTTCCCTTTAGGGAGGAACTGTAGGAAGATCTTCTGAAAACACTTTTGGAAACTCAGTTACTATTGGGACTGACTCAAGAGTTGGGGTTTCAGAGTTTGAATCCTTAACCCGAACAAGATGATAGACATATCCTTTAGAAATCATTTATCTGGCCTTATGGTAAGAAATAAATCGACCTATAGGCACTGAGCTACTACCCTTTCACTCTAAGACTGGCTCGTTTGGAGATTGAAACAGAACGATCCTAGTTCTACAATCGAAATGTAACCAATACATGCCTAGAATGATATCAAAATCTACCATTTCTTACTCTACAAGATCTGCTGAGGTGACTTTGTAAGAGAGTGTGACTGGGCAATTTCTGTATACCCATCTAGCTATAACTGGGTCACCAACGGGAGTAGAGACTAAGAAGGGTTTCGAAAGAGTTTCTAGACTGACATCGAAGTTTACTGCTACATAGGGAGTTACAAAAGGCAATGTAGCCCCTGGATGTAACAATGTATAAACATCTAAATGAGAGACTCGTAACGTACCAGTGACCACATAAGGAAAATCTTCCTGGTCCTGTGATGAGTCCACAATTTGGACTCTTTTAGGGTTTTATTTTGATAGATTTAGTGTCCTCAAATGCATATTTTGTCTCAATAACTGATGAAAATCCTTGAGTTTCAGGTATTTGGAGTTAGATACTAAGCATGGACACTATTAGGCAAAAAGGAACAAGAAAACTGAAAGGAACGAAGAAAAGACAACTTGAGGATCGCCTAAACCATTAGTCGAGTAACGGAATGGCTATGGTCTCGCCTAATGTTCCAGTGTGCCAAGCTCTGAAGGAGAAAATTGAGTCGGCTAGATAAAAATAAGTCGGTGAGTCGTCGAACGATTACGCGATGCAGTACTACATCGCCCAATGTTACCAAACTTGAAGTTGCTGAAGGACAATGCAGCAAGGCGATGAACCAGACCAAAGGGTGGATCGTCGATCCCAACTAACTGCGCCCAGTGATCCTTCAGAGCACACTTTTTGACAACTATAAATACCTGTTTGAATTGTTAGTTTAGTATCAAGTTTTACATTTCAGAAGCCAATTTTTATGATTATTCAGTTATAGAGCTTAGTTTTTGGAGACAATTTTCCTTAGCTTTGAAGAGTTGAAGATTTCCATTTTCTAAGCAATTGGAAGTGGGTATTGATGATTCTTCATCCTTGACGTGCGTAAAGAAAATATTTATCGTACCCATTTAATGGAAACACTTTTCGGTATCGATTTCTATCACTTTACTATGTCTAGCTAAAACCCCAATTCTTAGGGTGTGATTTTGTGAATATGGGTTAAATTTACTGTTGGGTATTGCTAATTGATTGTTTATTCGCTGTTTAGAGGTGATTTCGTTCAGTAGTTGTGTTTGAATTAAATGGGGTTGTAGTTGCAAATAAAATTTTATCTTCGTGTTTTTGACTTGCTCTAGAGAGAAGTTTTAAAACCAAAACTACTGAATCGATAGTCTGTGGTTATTGGGTTGTCGTGGGTTCATCTCGAGAGAGTGAATCCTAAACCCTCTCCCACACATTCAGCTTGAGAGAGTGAATGGACTAAGGCGAAGGCTGTGCTTCATTGCCGCTTATCGGTGTTTGATAGAAACCAATTTGATTTGGGGTAAATTGTTCAAGAGAAAATTTACCCCCACTAAAGTCTAGCCTAGTTACCAACTTGTAGCGAGTTACTATCAATAGCATTTACCTGGTTGTGTATTTTAGTCCATATTCCTATCACATCCCAAGAATCCCATCTCCATATTTGCATTTTCGTTTTAGTTGTCATTTTACTTGATAATTGCTTACAAAACGCCCTTTAATAATTGACACTTGTGTCACCCTTTAATTTATCATGTTTTTCTTCGTAAATGTCTATAGTTATGATTAACTTGAACACATATTTGTTTTTCTATTAATTCTCAATTACAAACCTCTCCCTTGGGACTCGATCCCAACTCACTAGTTGGGTTATATTACTATTGAACGACCGTGGACGCTTAGTATTGGATGAAGCACTCGGATACGTCAAATCAAAATGGCGCCGCTGCCGGGGAGTGGTGTTACTTGAGAATTTTTAGTTAAGTTACACTTTGCTCTTGATAGTTATATTTCTACTTACTTAATTTTTAGCTTTGTTTTACTTGTTTGTGTTGTAAACAAGAAGTATGAGCGTAAACGACAGTAATGGCAGCCAAGTAGGCCATCAAAACGACATCAGAAATCTCAACAATGTCAACGAGCCTCATGCTAATGAACCCCATCTCATGGGTGGTATTGGTGCTATTTTCTTACCTCCGGCCAAAGGGAATGTGGTGTTCCACATCACGAGTACTATGTTGCAACTCTTGCAACTAAAAGGCCTTTTCAGTGGTTTGGCTTGAGAGGATCCCCATGAGCACATTAGAAACTTTGTGGATGTATGCGGGCCATTCTCTTTCAAAAATATCTCCCAAGAATCGGTCCAGTTGAGGTTGTTCCCGTTCTCTTTGATGGGAGAGGTGTGCAAGTGGTTGGACGAATTGCCAGGTGAATCAATCACTTCGAAGAGTTAGTCACTACATTTCAAGTGCGATTTTACCTCCCTCAAAGATAATGACTCTTCGGGACATCATTCAGAGCTTCAAGCGTCTAGAAGGCGAGCCTATTCATGAAACTTGACTGCGATTCAAAAATTTGGTGCTTCAATGCCCAACCAATGGCTTGCCTGATAAGGTGTTGCTGCAGTATTTTAACCGAAGTCTAGATTTGGTAAATAAAGTTGTTGCTGACCAACTCTCTCCAGGAGGTTTGATGTAGCAACCTTATGTGATAGCTGCTCACCTCTTGGATGGCATGATTACCATAAACAGGGTGTGGTATACCTGTGAACTAGGTCTCCCCTCTCACGTTCAAGTTAAATAAGGAACAAATGGAGAAAGACCAAGAGAGGGACCAAAATATGACCAAGATCACGACACAACTTGATATTTCGTCTAAAATTGTCATGGGAGTTGGTGCTCGAAGTGTCAATGTCATGGGTGTCGGGTGTGCTAGTCCGAATGAGTCCAAGTTTGAAGCCTTGTATAATGAAGAGGTAAATTTCCTAGCCAACCAAGGCGGTGGCTATTGTTCAAACTACCCGAGGTAGGGTGGTAACCAAGGTTGGGCTAGGGATGAAGGTTGGAAAGATCGAGATCGTGAATAGAGGGACCGTAATCCGTATTGGAAGGATGGGGAAAAGGATAGGTATGTGCCTCCCCACGAGCTCCGAAAGCCAAAAGATTCAGAAGGTGGTCGGTCTGAGGATATGCTCTCTCATATCCTCAACAAAGTTGAAGGGTTAGACAAGATTTTAAAATAAATGAAAGAAGATGTGTCTACCCTTAGCAAGACCGTCACCTCCCATTCAGTGTCGATCGAGCAGTTGGAGACCCAAATGGGTCATATATCGTCTCATCTCAACCCGAGACAATATGGGGTTTGCCTAGTGATACTATGGCTAACCCCAAGAATGAGGTTTGAAGGTGGACTTGCATTGTGCCGTGACGTTAACAAAGGCGCTTCTTGGGAGGCAACCCAAGACCCCTTATTGCTTTGTTTTGTTTTGATAAAATAATGGTGTGTTGATTGTCTATGTGGAAGTGTGGAAAGTGTTCAAAAAGTCCAGACTGGCGAGCATCGGGTCCATTCAGCGACTCACCGACGAGGTCGGTGACCCTGACCCAAACCGCCATCAGACTCGGGACAATTTTACATTGGAGTCTGTAAAATTTGACGAGCCCAAGAAATTATTGGCTAATCGCCGATCATGTTGGCGATCCCGACGGAGACCGCCATTTGGACCCCCACAATAATTGAAGGTCCTGTAAAATTTGGGGAGGTGAATGACTACTCCGCATGTCGCTGAGTGGCTCGGCGAACACGACTAATGTCGCCGAATGGGTGAGAACTGGATGGCTTTTCAGGTCAAAGGTTTAAAAGTTTCAAATTTATTCACTTCCCCTCACTTTTCATCTTCACAAGCTCACATCCGCACTCTAGTTTACATATTTCTTGCATTTTTTGAGTATTTTTAGCGTTGATTTGTGCTCAGAGTTGGATTACATTGCTGCCTAGCATTTCAATATCAATTTAATCGGCATCAAAGGTTGGTTTTTTGAACCCCAAGTTCATTTTATCGAAATTGTACTCATTTGCAATGATCTTATAGTGTTGTCGTGTGCTGGGCCTTTTTAATAGAATTAGTATTATTGAATCCCTGATTTAATTCGATAATCTTGCCCGTAATGTTTTGATTGTCGAAATCCCGTAGTTTTGTGCTTAAAATGAAGTAAATTTCATGGGTTTATGCTTAGGTGTCGTGGGGTGTACTTTAATTTCACTAGAGCATCCGTTGAGTTTTTTTCGGGGGTTGCAGGGTTGAATTCGAGAAGTTGGGTTGAAAGTAGGCACGTTGGGTCGTTTGGCTAAATGTCTTATTAGAGTCTGTAACTTTCGGCGAGAAGCCTGAGGTAGCCGAAGGAACTCGGCGACTCACCGAAAGACTTCTTTATCACCCTTTGTCTGCACCACTGAACCCTTCTTACACTGTAACTTTCAGCGGGCTACCCTAGTTCGCCGAAGCAATTCGGCGACCTACCAACTGTTTCGGCGAGTCTGTCTGCGCCTAATTCTCTGTGCGTTTGTTTGGATATTTCCTAACTTCTCCTCGAGGTTTTGCAGACATGACTAGATCAAAAGCAGCTGAAAGAATAATACCAGCCCAAGAGAAGACTAAGGGGATTACGATAAATGAGGATGCAACTATATCCAGAGGCAAAGCTACTAAACTTCCCACAACGGGTGGGAAAGGCAAGGGTTCAGAAGTCGGCGAGTCATTGAAGGATTCCGCGATGCAGTACTCCATCGCCCAATGTTACTGACTTAAAGTTGCTGAAGGACAATGCAGAAAGGCGATGAACCAGACAAAAGGGCAGATCGCCGAGTGGATCAGCGATCCCGACTATCTGTGCCGAGTGATCCTTTGCATCACACTTTTTGACAATTATAAATACCTGTTTGAAATTTTAGTTTAGTATCAAGTTTTACATTTCAGAAACCAATTTTTAGGATTATTCAGTTTTAGAACTTAGTTTTTGGAGACAATTTTCCTTAGCTTTGAAGAGTTGAAGATTTCCATTTTCTAAGCAATTGGAAGTGGGTATTGAAAACTCTTCATCCTTGACGTGTGTAAATACAATATTTATCGTACCTATTTGATGGAAACACTTTTTGGTATCGATTTCTATCTCTTTACTATGTCTAGCTAAAACCCCAATTCTTGGGGTGTGATTTTGTGAATATGGGTTGAATTTACTACTAGGTATTGCAAATTGATTGTTTATTCATTGTTTAGAGGTGATTTCGTTCAGTCGTTGTGTTTGAATTAAATGGGTTGCAGTTGCAAATACAATTTTATCTTTGGGTTTTTGACTTGCTTGAGAGAGAAGTTTTAAAACCAAAACTACTGAATAGATAGTCTGTGGTTATTGGGTTGTCGTGGGTTCAACTCGAGAGAGTGAATCCTAAACCCTCTCACACACATTCAGCTCGAGAGAGTGAATAGACTAAGGCTGTAACACCTTAGATAATTGTAGGATTAACTAGAGCCTCATCATGTGGGGTAGAGTAACTTAAATCAACAATTAGGCCGTTTTAGAGCTTGAATGAATGAGGAGGGAGTCTAGGGTGAAGCCGAGGACCCTAAACTACCTAAGAAAAATAACACCTACTTTTGGTCAACTCGGCGATAGGAAGTAGCTTCGCCCATATGCCTTGGCGATGCGCCAAAGGGCTCTCCTCGCCTAGTGGACAACCTCCCATTAAGTCCTAGCTACTGTAACAAAGGGTGAGATGGGTTGAGGGTCGCCCGATGGGTTGGCGATTCACCTATTGTTCCTCCCCATCGCCTAGTGAGCTGCCCACTTTGGGAGCTCACTATAACTTTGGGCGAGACCAAGTTGCATTAGGCGTGTCACCTAAGTGCCTTAGCGAGCCAAAGGTGCCAAAGGGAGAGCTTCAGTGTGGGAAGACTAGAAATTTGAGTTTAATGAAGGGTGTTTTAGAAAATCTTTCCTAAACTTGAACCAACACTTTCTATGCTTTTCCTACTAAATATAAGTACTTTTTAGAGTCAAATTCTTCCTTTTTAATCACTTTTAAAAGAAATAAAAGAAGATCCAAATCCTTTCAATAATTCTCTCTGTAGAAGTTCCTCCATTGAAGAACACCAAGAACATGAATATTAGGGTTCAAGCTCCAAGCTTTGCATTCCAATTTGTGGGCAAGGCTTCGATTAAAGTATGGGGACCTTGATTCATGGAACACTTTTCTCCAAGAAGCCCTTCAAACTCTAATTTTGAAATTGGTATAATGTTCAAAAACTAGGGTTTCTATTCTAACCATGGGTTCTTCCTAAAAATGATTTCATCTTGTTAATTGCATTATAATATGGATGATTTAATGGTTAATGGTGATTTTCATTGTAAAATTCCCCTTAAACCCATGAATACCTCCTTGACCTCAATTTCAAGTATTGTGATGGGTGTATTGATGCAAGATGACTATTATGAATTGCTACTATATGAATTTAGTTATTGAATCTTGTTCTATCCATGCCTATTGTAGTATCTTTGGGTGTAATTGTGAGGCATGATTCATGACCTTAAAAAGGGGTAAATTGCTAGGGTTTGTGCATAAGAATGAAACATGTGTATAAACTATTGATTCATTTAGAAAGTAAATCTCCTACGACTAATGTGTAAAGTTGATATTGTTGAAAGGTAGTTCTTCCCTTACCCTAACACTTGAGATTATATGCATTGTCTAGTATGATGATATTGTTGTTGTGGGGTTGTTTCAAGGATAATTAGACACACACATATACTTCGTGCATAAATATGATTATGATGTAATCAAATGGCGTTAATTGAACGTATAGTTCTCATATGCACCTTTACACATTAGTATGCATGAATTGTACATAAACCATGTTGATCCTATTGTGTTGATTGAAAGTCCATTCTCAAGAGAACACATGATCTTGGTGTGAAAGTTATCCTCACATACTAATTATGATTCTAAAGTTGAAAGTACATTCTCACCTTTAATGAATGCTTGATGTATTTTATGAATTGTATTGAATGAGTGGTAAAGTACATCCTTCACACATGTAAATACAATTCAAAGACTAATGACGTATAATTTATGAAATATTTCTTTGCACCGAATGGATATGGACAATGAGGTAAACGCCCTCCCGCCAATGCAATGTTGAGGGTCATCCACAAGGAAACTCTTGAGATGGAAGCCCCTCCACCAATGCCATAGGGCGGGTTTCTAGAAGCAATCTCCTATCTTAGAACTATGTGCCAACATAGGACCTTAGGTAGTGGATCCACCTTATATCTAGACAGTTTAGTTCTATCTTAGGCAAGTAGAGCACCTTTCTCGGTGTGGAGTTACACAACACTGCATTCCATGTAGATCACATGGTCTATGTCGGTTATGCCTACCTTTCCCTAAATAATGAAGATCATGAATGAGCCACGAATCATGCTATAACTTCTTGATTAATTTGCTTAGTAGGAGTTGGGGTATGGGACTTCACTCCCACATTGCACAAGTAGGTTTAGTAAAGTGTTGTAGTTTGGTTCCTTTGCATTATGATGAGATTCGATGTATGCATGCGTATTGAATGGCTAATTGATGTCAATGACTTTCCTTATATTCTACGTATTATGCATGACTATTTCCTTAATTGTGACCATGATATTAATCAGGTTTGAAGGTGTTGTGCGTGACCATGGTAGCTTCACAGGGGTATTTAGTAAGGTTGGTATTATGGGATTCCAACCATACATTGCACAAGTTCTTCCTTGGGGTTGCTAAGGTGTTGATATTATCTTGAAATGAATAGAAGTGTGGTTGTGGCTTGTGTTGCACATTGGATATACATGTTTGTTTCCAAACTCAATAAATGCATCCTTTTCACTAAATTGTCCATTTTATCATGTTTAAGGATTGTATGCATGTTTCTATACTTAGTACATATTATGTGCTAACCCCTTCTTCCTTCTACTACTTAATGAGTGTAGGTTTCGGCTAGGTGACTTCACTCTCATTCGAAGAAGATTTAGATTGCTATCTCCAAGTAGTTGGTGAGTCCTCAAGTTTGAGTACGGGATTTCCTATTTTTTTAGTCATGTTGTATCTCGTATATTGAGACTTTCTATTGATGTATAAGGGCTAAGTTCCAAACTTTGTATTCTTTGGTTTAGATAGTGTACGAGACAAATGTCTAAATTCCTATGATTTCTTATATGGAAAAAATGAAATTGAACTTCAATTGTAACAGTTTAAAATTTTCTGCATTATTTCTATGTCTTATGTTATGATGATGCTAGATGGCTTGTATGAGACCCCTTTAGGGTCAAGTACGCCGTGTTATGACTTGGGGGTGCTCTCGGATCGTGACAAACGTGGTATCAAAGCTTAAGTTTTTGGGAATAATATTTACGTTGATGTCTCTTACACAATATCTAGTAGAGTCTTGTTCATGAGTGTGAAGCGCACCACTCTTATGAATGAGAGGCTGTAAGATGTTTAGGAACTCTCACTTTCTTTGTTACTATTTAATTGTGCTTAGAGTTTTACTCTATATAGTCCTTTCTCCTAACCCTTTTCTTGTGCATATAGGATATGAATACAAGAAGAGGTAATGCAAGGAGGGCACTAGAGGATAAGTGAATGAGGAGGTTCCCCTTCAAGTTACTCAAGACCCTCAAGCTCCTAATAATGAAGGGGTCATGAATAATGTTGAGATAAAGGTGGCTTTCCAAACTTTGACTCAACTCATTACGGTTCAAGCTCAAACTATGGTGGCTCAAGCCAAATAAGAGGTTAGGCCCTGGGTAGAGCCCAATGTGAGTACTATGGCCTCAAGGTTGAGAGATTTCACTAGGATGAATCCTCCTATTTTCTTGGGTTCCAAGGTGAATGAAGACCCACTAGAATTCTTGGAGGAGGTTAACAAAATTGTGGATGCTATGAGAGTGACTTCTATTGAGAAAGCCGAATTAGCGGGGTATCAATTGAAAGATGTGGCCCAAGTATGGTTTACTCAATGGATGGATAATAGGGCTATAAGAGCGGGTCCCATAACTTGGGAGGTGTTCAAGAAGGCGTTCCTTGAAAGGTTCTTTTCCCGTGAGAAGAGGGAAGCCAAGGTTGAGGAGTTCATCAATATCCGTCAAGGAGGGATGAGTGTCCAAGAATACTCCTTGAAATTTACTAAGTTGTCCAAATATGCCCCATCTTTGGTGTCTAACCCAAGAGATGAAATGAGTCATTTTGTCACTGGTGTGTCTGATGCTATTGAAGAAGAGTGCCGAGCGGCAATGATCCATGACAACATGGATATCTCAAAGGTTGATGGTTCTAGCTCAACAAGTTGAGGAATCAAGGCTTAGGAAGAAGAGTAGGGAGGTGAAGAGGCCAAGACCTGATGATGGGAATTCTACAAAGGGTAAGATCGTGGGTCAAAGTGGACCAAGGTTCAAGAAGAGGTTCTCTAATCAAAGTCCCTCTAATGCTCCCAAGACCAACAAAGATAAGGTGTCTAACCCTAAGCCTCAAGGAGGCAATAAGAGTGTATCTCCCATGGATAGACCTATGTATGCCAAGTGTAGTAAGAGGCATGAAGGAACATGTCTTGCCGGTATGGGTGTGTATTATGGATGTGGCAAAAGTGGGCATCAATTGAAAAAATTCCAACTCGTGCGGCCAAGGGGAAAAAGGGTAATCAAGTTCCTCCTAGTGGTTCCAACTCTGATGCTTCTAAGAAGAACCGCTTCTATGCTCTCCAATCTAGAGGTGAACAAGAGAACTCCCCCGACGTTGTAACGGGTATGTTGCAAGTCTTTTCTATTGATGTTTATGCATTATTAGACCCCGATGCCACTTTATCTTTTGTTACACCTGTAGTAGCTATGAAATTTGAAATACTCCCCGAAACCCTAAAAGAACCTTTTTTCGTGTCTAACCCGGTAGGTGATTTGGTTATAGCTAAAAGAGTATATAGGAGGTGTCCAATCTCCTTACCTCATAGAGTCACTTTGGTTGATTTGATCGAATTAGATATGTTGGACTTTGCTGTCATCTTGGGGATGGATTGGCTTCATGCTTGTTTTGCGTCCATTGATTGTAGAACTCGGGTAGTAAAGTTTCAATTTCCAATGAGCCCATTTTAGAATGAAAAGGAGGGAAGAGGTCAATTCGTTTTATACCTAAAAGCTCGGAAAATAATTTCCAAGGGGTGCGTGTATCATATTGTTAGGGTTGTGGATATTGAATCCAAAGTCCCTTCTTTTGAGTCAGTCCCCGTAGTGAGGGAGTTTCCGGAAGTCTTTCTCGATGATTTCCCCGGAATTCCTCCCGAATGGGAAATAAACTTTGGCATTGATCTTTTTCCGGATACACAACCCGTATCTATCCCTCCCTAGAGAATGGCTTCGGCCGAATTGAAAGAGTTGAAGGCACAACTCAAGGACTTGTTAGACAAGGGTTTTATTCAACCAAGAATATCTCCATGGGGTGCTCCGGTATTGTTTGTTAAGAAAAATGATGGGTCCCTTAGTATGTGTATTAATTATCGTCAATTGAACAAGGTTACTATAAATAATAAGTATCCACTTCCTAGGATTGACGACTTGTTTGATCAACTTCAAGGGGCTACCTTTATCTCCAAAATAGACCTTCGTTCGGGTTACCATCAACTAAGGGTAAAAAGATGTGATATTCCTAAGACATCCTTTAGGACCCGGTACGGTCACTTTGAGTTTGTGGTTATGTCTTTTGGGTTGACCAATGCCCTGAACGCATTCATGGATTTAATGAATAGAGTCTTTAGGCACTATCTAGACATGTTTGTGATAGTGTTTATTGACGACATGTTGATCTACTCCAAAAGTGAAGAAGAGCATATGGATCATTTGAGGATCGTATTGCAAATCCTTAAAGACCACCAATTATATGCTAAGTTTAGTAAATGTGAGTTTTGGCTCAAGTCGGTTGCTTTCCTCAGTCACATTGTGTCGGGAATGGGTATTGAGGTAGATCCGAAAAAGATGGAGGCAGTCAAGAGTTGACCTAGACCTCTAACTCCAACGATATTAGAAGCTTTTTGGGATTGGCCGGCTAATATAAGAGGTTTGTTGAGGGGTTATCTTGTATTGCCTCTCCATTGACGACCTTAACTCAAAAGAAAGCGAAGTTTGTGTGGTCGGAGGCTTGTGAGAAGAGCTTCCAAGAATTGAAGGATAGGCTTACGTCCGCTTCAGTGTTGTCTTTATCGTAGGGTAATGATGGGTTTGTAGTGTATTATGATGCTTCTCGAGTAAGTTTGGGGTGTGTCCTCATGTAACATGGGAAAGTAATCGCCTATGCTTCAAGGCAACTCAAGGTACATGAAAAGAATTATTTGACTCATGATCTCGAATTAGCGGCGGTGGTGTTTGCTTTGAAAATTTGGAGGCACTACCTTTATGGTGTCCATGTAGATGTGTTCACCAACCACAAGAGTCTTCAATATGTGTTTAGTCAAAAAGAATTGAATCTCCGACAAAGAAGGTGGTTAGAGTTGTTGAAAGACAATGACATGAGTGTCCTTTACCACCCCGACAAAGCCAATATAGTTGCGGATGCTCTAAGTAGATTGTCCATGGGTAGTGTGGCTCATGTCAAAGATGAGAAGAAGGAATTGGTTCGTGATGTACATAGGTTGGCCCGGTTTGGTGTCCAACTAGTGGATTCTACAGAGGGTGGGTTCATAGTCTGTCATAGTTCCGAATCGTCCTTAGTGGTTGATGTAAAGTCTACGAAACACCTTGATCCTATTTTAATGGAATTGAAAGAATTGGTTCTCAACAAGTTCGTTGAGGCTTTCTCCCAAGGGGGAGATGGGGTGCTTAGGCACCAAGGTCGGCTATGTGTTCCGGATGTTAATGGCTTGAGAGAGCAATTTTGGATGAGGCCCATGGTTTACGATATTCTATTCATCCAGGAGCCACCAAGATGTACCGTGACTTATGGAAAATCTATTGGTGGAATGGTATGAAGAAAGATATAGCGGGATTTGTGGCCAAATGTCCGAATTGTCAACAAGTTAAAGCCGAACACCTAAAGCCCAGAGGCTTGTCCCAAGATATAAATATTCCCATTTGGAAGTGGGAGGATGTCAACATGGACTTTGTTGTGGGTTTACCCCGTACTCGAAGGCAATATGATTCTATTTGGGTCATTGTGGATAGGATGACCAAATCAGCCTATTTCATTCCCGTCAAGGTTTCTTTTACGGCGGAAGACTATGCCAAGTTGTACATCATGGAAATAGTGAAGTTGCATGGAGTTCCTTTATCGATTATCTTGAATCGGGGTACTCAATTTACTTTATATTTTTGGAAGGCTTTCCAACAAGGGCTCGGTACCAATGTTAAGTTTAGTACCGCTTTTCACCGTCAAACGGATGGTCAAGCGGAACGCACTATTCAAACTTTAGAGGACATGTTGAGGGCATGTGTTATTGATTTCAAGGGTAATTGGGATGACCATCTACCGTTGATAGAATTTGCCTACAACAATAGTTACCACTCAAGTATCACCATGGCACTGTTTGAAGTGTTGTATGGTAGGAGATGTAGATTTCCGGTTGGGTGGTTTGAAGTAGGTGAAGTTGCTCTACTTGGTCCCGAGTTAGTTCATGAGGCCGTTGAAAAAGTTTGCCTCATTAGAGAAACGTTGAAGACAACTCAAAGTCGGCAAAAGTCCTATGCCAACGTTAGAAGAAGGGATCTAGAATTCGAGGTTGGTGATTTTGCCTATTTGAAAATCTCACCCATGAAGGGTGTGTGAAGTTTGGCGAAAAGGGGAAACTTAGTCACCGATTTGTGGGTCCCTACCAAGTCTTGAAACCAGCCGGGAAGGTTGCATACGAATTAGACTTGCCGAATGAGTTGGCCCCGGTTCACCTGGTGTTTCATGTATCCATTCTCAAGAAGTGCATTGGTGATCCGGTATCCATCCTACCTTTAGAAGGTTTAGGAGTTGATGAGAACCTTTCTTATAAAGAGGTCCCGATCGAGATCTTGGATCGACAAGCGAAAAAGTTGAGAAATAAAGAAGTTGTTTCGGTTAAGGTTCTATGGAGGAATAATTTAGTTTAGGTTGCTACATGGGAGGCTGAGGCCGATATGACGTCCTGTTATCCTCATCTTTTTCCCTCTACTCCTACCCAAACTTGAGGTAAGTAATTCCTCTCAAATTCTAAGTGCTTTGGGAGTCATGTGCATTTTGTGAGTTTTCATGATTTCCTTATGTTGTGCATGTTCTTGTGACAATTCATGAGTAGCATAAATTGAGTTTTCATGGATTACATATTCCTCATGTAGATTGTATTTTTATATGATGAGTGCAATTTTTGATTTCATTAGATGAATTTATGAACATGTTTAATTATGTGATGAATGACTATTTGGCTCTATATTGTTGTGTTGAGCTTACATGAGTTGGAGAAGTTAGTTCCTCCTAAATATACATGGGAATTCACAAGTTTCCATGCATATTGAGTTGGTAGATGTAGTTCCTACTTTCTTGAAATGCATTGACCATGTCTTAAAATGGAGTTGATGTTTCCCCCTATGAATCTTGCATTTTGTTGTTGAATACTTGTTGGGCTGCTAGTCTTGAGTCTACACTTCTGTAAGGTGTCCAGATTTTCATTCAAGGACGAATGTCCTCAAAGGGGAGATAATGTAACACCCTAGAAAATGGTAGGATAAAATGGAGCCTCATCGTGTGGGTTAGAGTAACTTTAAGTCAATAACTAGGCTGTTTTAGAGCTTGAATGAATGAGGAGGGAGTCTAGGGTGAAGCCTAAGACCATAAATTACCTAAGAAAAATAAAGGAAAACAACACCTACCTATGGTCCACTCGGGGATGGGCAGTAGCTTCGCCCATATGCCTTGGCGATGCGCCGAAGGGCTCTCCTCGCCTAGTGGACAGCCTCCCATTAAGTCCTAGCTACTGTAACAAAGGGCGAGATTGGTTGAGGGTCGCCCAATGGGTTGGCGATTCGCCCATTGTCCCTCCCCATCGCCTTGTGAGCTGCCCACTTAGGGAGCTCACTGTAACTTTGGGTGAGACCAAGGTGCATTAGGCGTGTAGCCTAAGTGCCTTGGCGAGCCAAGGGTGCTAAAGGGCGAGCTTCAACATGGGAAGACTAGAGATTTGAGTTTAATGAAGGGTGTTTTAGTAAATCTTTCCTAAACTTGAACCAACACTTTATACTCTTTTCCTAATAAATATAAATACTTTTTAGAGTCAAATTCTTCCTTTTTAATCACTTTTAAAAGAAATAAAAGAAGACCCAAATCCTTTCAATATTTCTCTCTCTAGAAGTTCCTCCATTGAAGAACACCAAGATTTTCATTCCAATTCATGGGCAAGGCTTCGATTAAGGTATGGGGACCTTGATTCATGGAACACTTTTCTCCATGAAGCCCTTCAAACTCTAATTTTGAAATTGGTATATTGTTCAAAAACTAGGGTTTCTATTCTAACCTTGGGTTCTTCCTAAAAATGATTTCATCTTGTTAATTGCATTATACTATGGATGATTTGATGTTTAATGGTGATTTTCATTGTAAAATTCCCCTTGAACCCATGAATACCTCCTTAACCCCAATTTCAAGTATTGTGATGGGTATATTGATGCAAGATGGTTATTATGAGTTGCTACTATATGAATTTAGTTATTGAATCTTGTTCTATCCATGCCTATTGTATTATCTTTGGGTGTAATTGTGAGACATGATTCATGACCTTAAAAAGGGGTAAATTGCTAAGGTTTGTGCATATGAATGAAACATGTGTATAAACTATTGATTCATTTAGAAAGTAAATCTCCTATGAGTAATGTGTAAAGTTGGTATTGTTGAAAGGTAGTTCTTCCCTTACCCTTACGCTTGAGATTATATGTATTGTCTAGTATGATGATATTGTTGTTGTTGGGTTGTTGCAAGGACATTACACACACATATACTTCATGCCTAAACATGATTATGATGTAATCAAATGGTGTTAACTGATAGTATAGTTCTCCTATACACCTTTACACATTATTATGCATGAATTGTACATAAACCATGTTGATCCTATTGTGTTGATTGAAAGTCCATTATCAAGAGAACACACGATCTTGGTGTGAAAGTTATCCTCACATACTAATTATGATTCTAAAGTTGAAAGTACATTCTCACCTTTAATGAATCCTTGAGGTATTTTATGAATTGTATTGAATGAGGGGTAGAGTACATCCTTCACACATGTAAATACAATTCAAAGACTAATGACGTATAATTTGGTAAATATTGCTTAGCACCGAATGGATATGGACAATGAGGTAAAGGCCCTCCCGTCAATGCATTGTCGAGGGTCATCCACAAGGGAACTCATGAGATGGAAGACCCTCCGCCAATGCCATAGGGCGGGTTTCTAGAAGCAATCTCCCTATCCTAGAACTATGTGCCAACATAGGACCTTCGCTAGTGGATCCACCTTATAGCTAGACATTTTAGTTCTACCTTAGGCAAGTAGAACACCTTTCTCCGTGTGAGGTTACATAACACTGGATTCCATGTAGCTCACATGGTCTATGTCGGTTATGGCTACCTTTCCCTAAATAATGAAGATAATGAATGAGGCACGAATCATGCTATAATTTCTTGGTGAATTTTCTTAGTAGGAGTGGGGGTATGGGACTTCACTCCCACATTGCACAAGTGGGTTTAGTAAGGTGTTGTAGTATGGTTCCTTTGCATTATGGTGAGATTCAATGTGTGCATGCGTATTGAATGGTTAGTTGATGTCAATGACTTTCCTTATATTCAAAGTATTATGCATGACTATTTCCTTTATTGTGACCAATGATATTAATGAGGTTTGAAGATGTTGTATGTGACCATGGTAGCTTCAAAGGGGTATTTAGTAAGGTTGGTATTATGGGATGCCAACCATACATTGCATAGGTGCTTCCTTGGGGTTGCTAAGGTGTTCATATTATTTTGAAATGATTATAAGTGTGGTTGTGGCTTGTGTTGCACATTGGATATACATGTTGGTTTCCAAACTCAATAAATGCATCCTTTTCACTAAATTGTCCGTTTTATCATGTTTAAGGATTTTATGCATGTTTCCATACTTAGTACATATTATTTGCTAACTCCTTCTTCCTTCTACTTTTAATGAGTGTAGGTTCCGGCTAGGTGACTTCACTCTCATTCGAAGAAGACTTGGATTACTATCTCTAAGTAGTTGGTGAGTTCTCAAGTTCGAGGACGGGATTTCCTATTTTCTTAGTCATGTTGTATCTCGTATATTGAGACTTTCTATTGATTTATAAGGGCTAAGTCCCAAAATTTGTATTCTTTGGTTTAGATGGTGTACGAGACAAATGTCTAGATTCCTATGATTTCTTATATGGAAAAAATGAAATTGAACTTCTATTTTAAAAGTTTTAAATTTTCCGCATTATTTCTATGTTTTATGTTATGATGATGCTAGATGGCATGTATGAGACCCCTTTAGGGTCAAGTACGCCGTGTTACGACTTGAGGGTGCTCTCGGGTCGTGATAAACGTGAAGGTTGTGCTTCATTGCCATTTATCGGTGTTTGAGAGAAACCGATTTGATTCGGGGTAAATTTTTCGAGAGAAAATTTACCCACACTAAAGTCTAGCCTAGTTACCAATTTGCAGCGAGTTACTATCAATAGCATTTACCCGATTGTGTATTTTAGCCCATATACCTATCACATCCCAAGAATCCCGTCTCCATATTTGCATTTTCGTTTTAGTTGTCATTTTAGTTGATAATTACTTACAAAACCCCCTTTAATAATTGACACTTGTGTCACCCTTTAACTTATCATGTTTTTCTTCGTAAATGTCTATAGCTATGATTATCTTGAACACATTTTTGCTTTTCTATTAATTCTTAATTACAAACTGCTCCCTTGGGACTCGACCCCAACTCACTAGTTGGGTTATATTACTACTGAACGACCGTGGACGCTTAGTATTGGATAAAGCACCCGAATAAGTCAAATCATCCTAGCGAGCCTGGAGAGCATACAATTTGTTCTGGCGCTGACCGCCACCTATACCAGATGAAGCACCCTACTGAGTTGGGCGACCTATTAGTGCTGTTGGAGTTGTAGACTGAGCCTTATTGTTGTTACCTCCTTTCCCCTGCCTAGCAGAAGGTCAATCTTTCAACCTATGGCCAGACTAACCACACCAAAAGCACCCTTCCTTGCCTGCAAGACACTCGCGCAGATGGTTCTTACCATACTTTGGGCAAGTTGGGAAACTCCTGTTACCTGAATTACTCCCTTAAGAGTTAGAGCCTGATGCCCCACCTTTCTGATCCTATCGAAACCTGGGGAATGGGGCACTAGCTGATGAAGGTGCTGGGGTTGTAGACCTCTACTAAAACTGTGAGCGATTTCCACCACCTGATTTCTGCTGAGAGTATTCATAATTCCCTGGTCTAGCCTTCTTGTTGTCCTTAGCCATTTCCCTAAGATTATCTTCGTCAACATGCTGAGCATACGTTATATGCCTAGAGATATTCATATCGCCTAACAGCATAGCATTCCTGCACTTGGTCTTCACCAAATCAGATACCCCTAATAAGAACTTACTCATTAGTGCCCTCAAATCAGCAACCATATGTGGAGCGTACTTGGAGAGCTGAGTGAACTTCAATCCATATTCTTGGACTGACATTGAACCCTGCTTCAAGTTCATAAACTCTTGCGCCTTAGCTTCTCTTAAATCCCTTGGGAAGAACCTGTTCAGAAAAGCTCAAGTAAAACAATCCCATGTCACATGAGCTGCATTTTCACCTCAGTTTTCCTTCCACTGTGAACCAAATGTGAGCTATATCTTTGAGTTGATAGGATGTTAACTCAACACTCTCTGTACCAATCACTTGCATTACTCCAAGAATTTTTTTAACCTTATCAATGAAGTTCTGTGGGTCCTCACCAACCTATGACCCTAGAAACTCAGGCGGATTCATCCGAACAAAGTATCAAACCCTAGCTGCCGCTGATCCACCATTTGTGTTAGTAGAAACTAGGACCTGCTGATTGTTCTAGTTGGCTACACTCTGAGCCAAGAGCTGGATCACATTTCGAAATTCTGCATTCGTAACCTCATGGTTTAGGACTGGAGGAACTGCGTTAGCATTATGTGCATTCACATTTCGTGCGTACGCTTACGAGGATGCATGATCTAAAACGCGTAACAACGGATTAGAAAATAGAAGTTGGATCATACCCACACATGATAATAATAACAAGGAATGTGAAGGTTTTTCTTAAAATACTACATAGCCTTCCTCTCATAGATGTGGTGCACTTGACACCCATGAAAAAGACTCTACTTATTGCGGCTTCCAGACATCCTAGGACTCTTACACCTAATGCTCTGATACCAAGTTTGTCATGCCCCGAGGCTACCCCCTTGACGTAACACGGGACCTAGGACCACGAGTGATGCCAAGCTAACCCTGTGTCTGGCATATCTCAAGCATATTGAGAATAACTGAATAAAACATGAACTATAAGGAAGCCAAATCAATAAATAACTGGAAATGGGAGAAAGCCCAACTAGTCTGAATCTATAAATCATACTAAGAGTTTAATAACAACTGAGAGATAAACTAAATAATTTGAGCTAATTCTATTACTACATTTGAAAAGCCTTTATCTGAGTTGAGTTGCTGGGAGTGCCCCCCAACTAACTCTAACAAAACTAAAAACTGAATAAAACACTAAAAATAAAAAGCATGTCTATTGTCCTCGAAGTATGAGCACTCACCACTGAAGCTGCTGGATGCGGATGGATAATCGATCTAAGTGTGATCTGGATGCTGAGTACCTGAACCTACATCATGAAAGGATGTAGCGTAGAGTATGCGTTAGTACTTGGAATGTACTCAGCATGAAGGATATAGATACTAAGCTGAACAAAAATATATACTAGCTGAACAAAGCATAACTGAGCAATGATATAAACTGAGCAAGAATGTAAATACTGAAACATACTGAAAAACTAAACTGAATGCAATGACCAAGTGCTAATCATGAACATGACATGCTGACTAAATACTGAGGTATATACTAAAAAACCCGGTCAAATGCACTAGGAGTCTGACTGTGGGAGCTGCTATTAACTGACATAAAACAACGTGAGATAAACGTGGAATCCGATGTATACGCCCCATCGAGAGGACCTAATATACCTTGCCAGGGGTATAAAGGCATGACTGGCATGATCACTAAATTTGATGCCCAATAGAGGGGACTTATACTCCTATGCGGGCACATAGTTCTGAGACTATAAGGGTAAGCTGAACCCTAGTCTAACTCGGTTCTAAGTCTACTCCCAACTAAAAATGTATATGACCAAAATGTAACTGAAATACTGAATAGCTCAAAATACTGACATGCTAACTGAGAATGCAACATTTATATATTGATAATGGGACATTCAAAGTATGATTATCTGTTTAACTGACCTAGCAAGTATAATTCATGAACTAACATAATTTACACAAACTAGGGTTCTGAGTTTCATATAGGGAACTAAGCAAACTTTCCAAGAAACAAGTTAATTCAATTTAGGATACTACAACAGCGAAATCTCAACAATTATCCAAGGTTTTAGAACCCCTAAGTCTAAATAAGATATGGAGAATCAAGGATATGACTAAATTCTAGGGACCAAGTGGATGAAAGGAACTCACTAGTGAAATATCACATACCTGGTGATGAAATCTAAGGAGAGATCCTTTGATTTTGAATCTGGAACTTGAAGAAAACCTTCTGTGTGTTCTTGAGAAGACTGGTCGACTTTCCTCTTCTTTTTGCTCTAATTTAGATGATTTTTGGAGAATAAAGGTTTTAGGTAGATTCTAACTAAATTACTAGGCTTAAACTGAGTAAAACAACATAGTTTAGGTATTGAACTACGTAGTTTAAATGCCCAAAGCATAGGGGAAAAGACCAAAACGACCCTGACTTAAAAGCTGATAGAACCCTTCTACGGAGCCACTGCCAGACCGTCAAAAGGAACACGGCCTGTCAAGTGGGTTATGGTTCTTGGCCAGGGTTCACTGGTTCTGGGAGGCCCATCTACGAGCCATACCACAGACCGTGTGAAGGCCAACGTGGTTCTTCACTTGGGCTGGGGGTCTGCTGGCTCAGGACAACAGACCCATCCACGACCCATCATCAAGACCACGGACTATGGATGGCTATGTATTTTATTCCTTAGCCCTTGTGGCTCTGGCTCGCATCCACGAGCCTTCCCACAGCTCGTGTGGGGCTCTACCGCCCGTGAAGGGCTCCATGGTCCACCGCTGCTCCATGGTTCACCTTTTTTTGCTGAATAGTCCAAGTCTGATTTTTGAGGTGTTACAAAGAGCTTAGGTGTGGTTTGGTCTAATGTGTTGTTGTGCTATCGGTAGTGGTGTGAATTTCATAATTCTGTACAATGAACATATATGAACATCTTTTGTTCCATTGTAGATGATAAAATCTGTTTCATTTGCTTTAAATTAAGCCTTTCATGGATATTTTGCTATATATATGAACATCGCTGTGTCGAGGGAGTTATTATTTCAGAATGGTTTAGATAAGAAATATTGTGCCTTACATCTATAGTTCAAAGCTCCTTATTTCTTGAGTTAAGTCTTCCGCTAAGTAGGCATGTGAAAGTTTCACTTGGGGACCAGAAATAGTTCTCAAGTGCCGGCCACGTCCACAGTGTAGGCTAGCGGAGTGATATAAGTAGTTACAGATCCTTAACTTCATACTACAAGTGAAAATAATTTCTGAACGTCAGTGCAATGAGGTGAAGAAACTTCAAGATAAACCCACAACAGTATAAGGCTAAAATGAAAAAATCTAAAAAATTGATTATGATGGAAAACCCATATATGAACAGAGGAAATTAAATTCAAAAGAATTCTGTTTAAATCTTTCCCTCTTTTGCAATAGTAATTCAATTATCAAGTTCAAGAGCTTAGGTGTGGTTTGGTCTTATGTGTTGTGCTATCAGTAATGGTGTGCATCTCATAATTTTGTACAATGAACATATATGAACATCTTTTGTTCCCTTGTAGATGATAAAATCTGTTTCATTTGCTTTAAATTAAGCCTTTCATGGATATCTTGCTATATATAGGAACGTCGCTGTATCGGGGGAGTTATAAATGATTTCACAATAGTTGAAATAAGAAATATTGTGCCTTACATCTATAATTTGGAATGCACTTTGTTTACTCCAATATTATAAAGATTATGCGTTTGAATTTTTTATTACTTGGCTGGTTATTTATTTGCTCTCTTATCATGTGGTAGTTTGCTATTATTTTTTCTTGCTACGTTCTTACAAACACTTACTTACGTCATGTAATATTTAACAGATCTATTTAACGAATGTCACCATAAACAGTCATCATAAACAACAGACATCTTTAAGACCAGAGAAACTGATGCTACTACAATTGAGGGTCTGTACTTTTATATTTAATTTCTTTATTCCTTATTTAATGCACACAATAAAACATATTCACGGTAACACTCCAAAATTAATGATAAAACTCAATAATGATAGAGAAAACTAATGCACAATTATAACCTTTTAGTTGGTATTTCATTGTATTCTGTTCTAGCTTTGTTTTTTGTGAGAAGGTAAGTAGTACATATTATATTTTGTTTAAGAGGTTGTACTATTAGATCTTTCTACAAATATAACTCTCATCATAACATTAGCAATTAGGAATGAAATCTTGACAAATGTGCCAAAATTAACTCGTTTGCTTATGCCAACAATTGAGACAATTTGCAGTGCTTTAGGGGCTGCAAATTTGCAAACTCAAATCAAGATTTCAACCCCAAATGTTGCTTTAATATTGCTGACCCTGTTCCACTTTTCCATGCCTTTTTCAATCCGTCCATAAGATTTGTCCTTTCAAAATTATTGCAGCCTTTGTCAAGGACACAATCATCTATGATAATGGATTTGTACCTATTGCTTTGAAATCTGACGCTGGTTTAGACAAAAGAGTATACAACTTACCAACTGCATCAAAAGTCGTTGGAATGTGGATAGAGCAAGATGCTGAAAATTATATACTCACACTGCATATCTATGTTTATACAACCAACTATAAGAGTCAATTGGTAAATAATTACTACGGATGTTATGATCCATTGCAGTATCTGTTGTTGTTCTCCTATGGTCAAAATGGTTGGCATTGCGGTATTCAAAAAGTTAATCCTTTAGGTGCTTCTTCTTCTCGACAAAAATATTGTGAACATGAACAATTTCCAAGAGTAACAAATATGGCTTCAATTGCCAAGCGTAACAAATATAGAAGCTAAATGGTTAGTATTTTCATCTATGGTTTGCTCGAAAAGTTGCATCCATATCAATACTTGTGAAGACATAATATTCCACAAAAGTAACTCTGAAATTTTAAGGATTAAATATACAACCTTTTTGGGCTCTGCTACTTCATGTTTTTCCATTTATTCCATAAATTTGATCTCTTCACAAATAGGACCATAAATGTTTTTGATTACATGTTATTAAGGTTAATGAAATAATTGATTGATTGATATGTTATAGTTATACCTATACCATATAGCTAAAAAATTTCAATATCAACTTATGTAGTTACATGTCTAGGCTTTCGCACAAAGAAAAAAGTTTCAAATAGAGGTATGGTAGTGTAGCATGTAAGATCCCTTGTTTAAGTTGTTTGTTTTACTTTGTTCAACCTCAAATGAGTGTCATTGTTCCCGAAATTGCTATGGTTTTATCCACCAAGGTTAAGCATCTTACTTTGATCGTATTCATTCTGTTTTTAGATTTAGAAATTTGTAGGTGGGATAAAGTTTTATGAAATATTTTTATGTTGACAATATTTGATTAACACGAGATAACTTGCAAAGATGACAAATGTGCCCAAGGAATCACCCATAGTTCAGTATTCCATTCGTGAAGCAAAAATGCAACGACTGACCACTTCGTGCTCTCTTGTTAATATTTTCACTATTTGAAATGTAACTTCAAGGATTATCTTCTTCATTTAAATGTAAACTCAAAAAGCTCTTGGCACAATCTAAATTCTTATTATTGATCAGGTATTAGAAGTTCTTATCAATCTCGCAGGAGTTTTGTGATTTACCACCCCTCACTATTCTGCGCATTACAAATAATTACCACTTATTGAACTACAAAATTTATTGGCATTACTCTAAGCAGATTTAAAAGAAAGGGTGACTCAGCCAAATTATAACATAATCATCAAATATTGATGAAATTGTGGTACAAATGTTATTGTTGGTATATAACTTCAATTATTCCAAATTTAAATCAGTATGAATCTGATTTATAGTAATGTATCCGATACATAACTTATGTATCATTTGCTATGTATTCGGTGAAGGAGCAATGTATCCGCGTGTTCTAAAAAAATTCGAAATTAATGTAATTTGAGAAACTTTCGAAATAAGATGTAATTAGCACCCAAATTATTGGAATTTCTGTATTTATACGTAAAATAATAAGTAAATGACTTAATTACCTTTTTTTTGAAAATTAAATCTATTACTAAGTAAATGACTTAAATACCCATGTTGCATCCTATTCTTCTAATCTATATAGAAACAGACTAGATACACGAATCTTTGTCTAGTGTGACCCTAATATATATTACTTTCTGTGTTTTCATCTAAGTGATACAAATGAAACTTAAATAGTCATATAAATTTTTATATGATTTTTTAAATATTTTTAATTTGTTAATTGTTGTGATTTATAATAATTTTTTTATTTTAGTTTTTAAAGAATATATATTGCTCCCTTTGTTCCGATAATGTGACACAATAGAATTTCAAGAGTCAAACAATCTTTTTTTATATATATATATATATATATATATATATCTTAGACCCGCCTTCTTAAAAATCACAACCTTATGAAAAAATCACAACTCTTTAGAAAAGTTAGAACTCTTCATAAAAATCATTATAAAAGTCACAACTCTTCACAAAAGTCACAACTTTTCACAAAAATCACAACTCTTCATTTTCCATTCACACCTTTTAAAACCCAACACTTAATTCCAAGGGACCAAAAGAAGAAAGAATAACCAAAGAAAATTGATTTCAAATGCAATGCGACATTACTACTCTTGCGCCTCTCAGTCCACAACTCATAATGCTGCTGCAATGGTTGAATTTATAACATTTGGTTCTTTAGTAAACAAAATTTTCATTTCTTCCACTATTATTTGTAGGTTTTTTTCGGCTATAGGAGAGTCAAATTCAAATACATTAAGCTTCTTATGAAGTGTGTTTCATTCCTCAAAGTTTTCTTCCTCCCATTTCATAAGCTTAATCTTTTATTGCAAAGTTTGATGTTACTATTACAATTTCTTCTTGCTATTTTGGTGACCTTTTTTTTTTAACTATGTTAAAAATCCCAGCAAGATGATTAAAAATTGATCTTCTTTTTTGTCCCTTTCTACATACTTCTTCATATACTTTTTGAGAAAATTACGTTTGGGATGTGCTATATTTGATAGTACACAACTACAAATATGTTATAACTAATACGGGAACAATGTTGAAGTTTGTTAAAAGAATCAAACATATTGCTCTCTTGCTTGCCACAATTAGTATATTATTCTGATTGGTTTTTTTTAGGTAAAAATATTTTGTATGCCATTGCAGTTTTCCTAGAATATTAGTATAGAGACAATTAGTCCACTTCTTTTATCGCAAATTGACTAATTTGTCATGTATCATACCCTCTTCTTTTTGGGAATAATTAGAGATTAAGTTTTGTTAGAACTAACAGATGCCCAAAATACACTATAACCAAAACAATTTTTATCGGCAATAAATATGCACATTAATGAAGAGTGGTAAAGCTTTTACTAACATTAATTAATTGTCATTAGATTCAATGTCGCTATAGGTTTTAGCAACAATTATATAGAGTACTAATTGCCTTTGATAATACATATTTAGCAGCAATTAAACTACTAATTTTCGTTAAAGATCATTTTTGGTATAGTGATAACTCTTTCTTTGGCTTCTTTCCATTTAATTTGTGAACTGTAAACTTGGATACAACCCGACACACTGTCTTTTTGAAAAATATGTTAAATAACATGCTTTTTTCTTCTTGATTGTTAGGAAAGTAAAGTCATCTTTATTAGTATTAATCGATATTTGTGAGTTCAAGTGCTCACAAAATTATGTTGTGAGATTTTAATATGTTATGTATCAAAATTTTGGTTTAGAATATCCAGTTGTGAACAGTTACATTCAGATTCCACCTATTGCATGGGTGATTGTTACATTAATTCTTTTTAACTGCATATTATAACCACAACAATAACTGTGCTTCAATTCCAAATAAGTTGGGGCTGGTGATATGAAACTTAAGCAATAGTTATGACTGTTCAGAGACAATGAGGAAAAACCTTTATGATGTTAACAATTTTAGTGTCAATTTTGGCATATGCATTATACAACATACTATAATAAAAATGAAATTGATGGAGGTTCATAAGAAAGGAGTAGAATGTCCTCCATTTGAATTTAGTTAATTTTGTTCTTGTATGGACGTGATGTTCCACTTTACTTGAGAGTATTGTTGTTCGAGTCCTTTTGGTCTCTTCGTTAACGTCTGATTTTGTTCTTTATAACTTCCAAAAATTTAGATTTTTTTTTTACATTTGACCAATTATTTCCATGGATATTTTCTTAGACTTCTTTCTTATATTTAAAATCTCTCTATGACTCATAATTTTTGTGCAACAAAAACGAAAATTAGAAAAATATAGCACTTTAAGATTTTGAAGGAATTCTTTGCCTTAAGATAAAATGTTCTTGACAATGAAGTGTATGCATCAAAAATACATATATTACAAAATGATTATATGTAAGCGTAATAAGATAATTCAATCGTGTGCGAATCACATGTAATTTACCTAGTTTGTTATATGTTTTTAAGAATATTTCAAGTTGCTAATTTTGAGATTTTTAGTACTTTTTACGACGTTTTCAAATAATACATGTTACTTATTATTTCCCAACTTGGGTGATACCAATAAAAGCTTAAGACTCAATCAAATTTTTCATATATCTTTTAAATATTCTAAGTTGTCAATTATCATACATATAGTTTTTTTAAATTAAATTTCAAACATACAAAAGACCAATAAAATAAGATAAATAAATAAAAATGAGTATAAAAATGATCAAAATTCACTTATATATTAAAATATAATATAAATAGAAATAAAAATAGTTAATAGCAAAAGTAGTCGATATAAATGTAGCATGGTTCTCCAAATTTGGAAGTTATGCTCCTCTTTGACCCACAAATTAAAGGCTAAAATAGCAAAGTATGGATAGCCAGAAAATTCACACGAATGGAGGTGATGGTCCTAAGAGTTATGCTAAGAATTCTAAATTTCACGTGATTTAATTACTATCTCCGTTTTATTTGATTTTTTAAAGTTTGTTTTTTAAAAAATGTCTATTTTCTGTTTTAACAACTCTTTAATTCTATTTTCTCTCATGTTATATGTTTATGGCCATATGATTAATGATATTTTGGCACTTTTTTAATAAGATTCAAAAGTCTTATTTACTCTTTTAAATATCCTGTCAAATCAATAAGAAAATTGAACAGAAGGAGTCTCCGAATAACTTATATGTTAATACAACATTAGTATTGCGCTATGCTATGTTAATAAAGTAGAATATAATTATATTGATGATGATATACATATAGAGTGGATGCATCACAACTCTTTAGTTTTAGGGCTTCAATTGAATAAATTAAAATTGTATCAATTTTTTAAAAGATGCATGTATATATAATTACACAATGACTCTGATTTTAGGGATTCCATTTTTATTTTGTTGTAGAAACAAGTCGTGGAATATTGAAAGAAAGTAATGACCGAGTTGATTGAGCAGGAGCTTGATATGTAGATAATAAACCCTGATTGTAGCCAATTTCTTGTAGCAGATTTTGGGTGCTCTTTAGGGGAAAATACCTGTCTTGCAGTTTAAAATATCATTGTATAAATCAAATAAACAAGACCTAGAGAACCCATAACCAGATTCCTTGTTATTTAATGATGTATTCAAAACAATTTCAACATTCTCTTCAATTACATCCATAGTAACAAACCCAACTACTTCACTGCAGGAGTCCCTATGAAATTACGTATTGAGCCTAACTCTGTAACACCTCGGTCTTAGAAAGGGATAATTTGAGAAAGAACTAAATTGGAAAGAGCTAATTTGAATTTTGGGCAAGTTAGTCTAAAATTATGAGTTTTGGGTCAACTTCAAACAAACACAACTTTCAGGCCCATATGGTATCAAAAGAAAGGTCTCTGAATCCTCTTTTTAACGCCGCCGAGTTTGCTAAATTCCGAGTTGGATGAGGGAGATATTCCAGTTTGAGTTCAGTTTGTTTGATTAAGGAAAGTTCATCTGAATTAATGAGGGTATTTTAGTCTTTTCCTTACCCCACTAGCCTAACTCATTTTTAGTAATATTTTAGGGGTATAAACTGACTTAGATCAGTTTTCACAATTCCTAAATATGCTTAGGGTTTTAGAGAGAAGTCAAGATGAGAAAGAAAGGAGAATTTCAAGCGTTCGTTCAGGGTTCTTGCGATCTTCAAGGAATTTCGCCTAGGATTTCATCCTAACTAGCTATGTAAACTTTCATAGTGATGAGTTCGTTCACTGTCACACCAATCATGAGTTTCTTGAGTTAATTTCATCAAATATAATCCATGTATTGAAGTTCTTGATGAATTCCTTGAAGTTTCGTCTCATAAATCTTTAATAATGAAATTTGATGAGTTCTTGAGATGAATGTTGTGAGTTTGAGGGTTGTTTTTGAGTAGATTTTTGTTTACTAAGGTTGGGTAATCGAATCTAAGAGAGTTAAGGAGAAATCAGTCGGTCCTAGGTGATTTAGGGCTAGAAATCAAGAAGAAAATTTCATTGGAAGGTTTGGGGAAGGGGTGGCGTGACACGCCACTAATGCGCCAGAGTGGCTGGCGCACCGTGCCTGCAGTGCACCAGAAATGGTGTTCTATAGTGCAGGGGCTGGTGTCCCACGCCACTTAATGCACCTGAGCAGTCTGCCCTAACTCTTTTTTCGTCGTTTGTTCTATCTAGGTTCTTTTAAAACGTATCCTTACTCTCTTTCTAATTATAACTATCTAAACTACACCTAATCATTGATAAATCCATATATCCAAGTCATAACTCTTCAATTCATTATTCAAATTAAAGATAGAGTTAAGAGTAAAGTTCGAGGGAGTTCTTTTGAGTCATTTTGAGAAGTCTTTTACAAACTTTTAAAACTAGTTTTAAGACTTGAGTATGAGGATGAAGAGAGTTGAGTTTCATTTTTCAAAATGAATATATGGGAACTAAGTATTCCCAAGAGTAAATGTTTTTACATTTAAAATGAGGAGGAACACTACAACAAATTCGATATCAGGGACAAATAATTTCGTCATTTATAAATCATATTTTTGTCACTAAAAATCCTGTGAGACGAAAAATAATTCGTCAATCAGTTATCACTAAATGTGTGTCGCTAAAAGTATACTAAAACGATTTAGTGCTTTGTTGCTAAAAGTATTATATTAACTACAAAAAGAAAAATCGTCCCCAAATGTTTAAACATTTTTGACAAATTTATTTGCTGTAAAAAGTATATTTTTTTATAGTTAATAGTATGGTTTGTCACTAAAAAGGTTATTAATACCGACAAAATTATATCGTCGTTAATTCTTTTACTTCAATCAGTGACAACATCAATTGTCTCTAAAGTTATATGTATTTTTGTAGTTGAACAAAATCTAATTTCGTCACTAATGACTATATTTTATATACAAAAAAATATTTTGTTCTTAAAGTATTAATTAGGGAAAATTTATTATTATAAAAAAAGGTTAATTTTCCTATTATCTCCCATCTCAATTTATTTTATCCCCTCCCCAGGAGCTCCCACACATTATGCTTTCTTAGGGACTCGAACTCACAACCTTAAGGTTGGAAGTGAGGAGTGCTTACCATCCAATCAACTCCCTCTTGTCTCTCATTTTTATTTTATTTTTAACTTCATTCACTTCTTTCAAATTTAACTTTAGTAGATATAATATATTTTATAATTATTTATACACATACACAAATGCATGAAATTTACCACCCACAAGTCATTCAAATATAGATTATATTTTAATTAAACTGTATATTTTTTAAAATATCTTTAAATCAGTACGATTCTGCCATTTTATTTATTTATATAAAATTTCAAATTTTTTTAGTACAATTATAAATTTATATAAAATAAAACTTTCTATTTTATTTAAATAATTGAATAATTGGTTCAATTCGATCAGTAAATCAATTGTTTTGAAAAAAAAATATCGATATCCATAACTATAGTACTTCATCATAGTATACTTGAAATCCTAGTTGATTCATTTCTTTCTTTAGTGCTTTCATTTTTTAGTTTTATTTTGATTTTCACACTGATGGAAAAAGTTAATAGAATTCATGAAATATTTCGCATCATAGTATATTTTAGTTTTATTTCGATTTTCACACTTTATAGTTGCTCTACGTACCTATGTGGAATTACTATTAAATATGTACATATTTTTAGAGAGAAGCAAATAGATGAACTTAGTCTATGCAATTTATCAATCACAAATCAATAGACATGCACAAAACTTAGCATCAAGAGTTGAATTTTTTTTTATCGTCTTTATCGATGAAAGTGTATCAAATAAAAAACAAAAGTGTTAACCCAACAAATATTAGCGATCTAGTGGTAGAACCGTACCCCACTCACGGTACTTATAACCTGGATTGTATTTTTTAAAATGATGCATTTTATAATTGTGATTTAAGAAAATTGATGAATTGAACTTTTCACACTACAACATTTTAGGCTTTTAGCCACCCCAGTAAAGCGTAGCCTAAACTAGCAAAAAGTGTGGCGTTTGATAAAAGGCTACACTTTTGGACTTTAAGCAACACTTTTTAGGGGGTGGCCTAAAGAAGCGTAACCTTTGACATTAGGCCACGCTTTTTAAATGTCACTATAACAGCTACACTTAAAAAGTGTGGCCAAAGAGGTATAAGGGCACACTTTGTAGTGATTCATTAGCAACACCTTTTGTTTGATTATACTACACTTAAAAGTGTGGCCTTTGCTTTGTTATTGGTCACACTTGAAAAGTGTTGCCTTTAATATCTCATCTAGAACAACACTTATAAAGTGTAACTTTTCTTATGCACAAGATAAAATTTGTAATCAGTAAGCCACACATTTGACGTCAATGCAACAACACTTATGAAGTGTGGCAATGTTGCGTAGAATTTTGTAGCCACAATTTTTTTATTTTTAGGAATAATAATTTTTATTTGCATACATTCAATAATCACATAATTAAATATATAAGTGATTTAAAGAACAAAATTAGCTAATAAATAGATTGAAGCTATATATTTCAAATAAACTTCGAGAAACATGTCTTATACAACCAATACTTAGAAAGTGATTGCTTAAAGTATCACGAGCCATTTTCAGAGACTTTAAACAGTATTGTGCCTCATAAGTGTGCTGATTCTTCTCAAAATTTTCAATAAACTTTTCAGTCACTGGAATGGTGTTTGTGGCATCCAATGGGACAAGAGTAACTGGAATGCCTGAATGAATTACCTACAGCATAAGGGTACGACAACAGTAATTTACTATTAGGATTAGTTACCGCATATATCCAGTGAAAGGCCTATTGGTTTCTGTAATACCTGGTATGCAGCAAAAGGATCCATAAAGAAATTGAACTCTGTGTAAGGGTTGCTTGTGTAATCTGTGAATAAATTATCAATGTCGCCACACTGCTGAGGTTAGCAAGAGGAGCTGACATTTTGTGGACAACAACCTGTAGGATTCTTTGACCTTACACCACCTCCCATTATGTAAATGTGCTCTACATTTTTCTTTAAATGTGGATTACTTAGGAGAAATAGCGCAAAATTTGTATGTGATGCGATGAGAAAACAACTGTTGGACTAGATGAAATTGTGTTGATCATTACTTGCTGCACTGTTGGCTGTCGAAGAGGTGAATAATGTCTCTTCCCCTATTGATAAGTGAATTAACATGTTATGAAAACATTTTAAACTTAGCGGAACTAAGCAATCGAACTAAGCTCCTTCATCTAGTCATAGTAATTTCACGAAGGATAGAACTGATCTTATCCTAAAAAATAGTTGCATTAGCGCCAAGTCTAGATATACACATTCAACACCTTCCGAAGTAAGGCCCTTGCCCTTCATTACGTATATACAAGAATCAATTATAGAATTTGTGCAACACATATAGTGGTAAGGTCAACGTAGATTCTACCCTTCCCAAACCCCGCTTATGGGATTTCATTGGGAATGTTGTTGCTATGTGGCATTTCATTGTGACTGTCAGACAACAAACAAAGACAGACTTAAGTAGGCAGTGGTCCTTGATTGATTAAACGATATTCTGCCGTTACCTTCAACCATACTGCAGACTGAAGTTCAAGTGTCTAATTCTGTTTCTTCTTGTGTAAAACCAGAAAAGATGCGATTAAGACAGCTAGACAACAATTCTAATAATGCGATTAAGGCAGCTAGACAAAGTAATCCTCCCTTCAGTTTTAATGCAAAATGGTACCTGTGGGAGGAAGCTCTTTCTGAATCCAAAATTAGAGTTGATATCCAAACGTCTTCTGGGACCCACAGGAATAGCTTGTCTGTATCTACAATAACCAGCTGTAGCATTTCCCTGACAAATCAGTGAAAAGTTAGCACAATAAAGAGTATACTTTATAAGTGTAGCCTATACGTTTAAAGAGTATACTTTATACGTGTTGCCAATATTATCGAAGCCAAAAGTTAAAAACGTGGGCTACACTTTAAAAGTTTTCCCAAGAACATTTTAGGCAACACTTTACAAGCGTTGTCCAGATTTAGTGTGGCCATAGGCCTAAAATGTTGTAGTATTAGTTTTTACAAAATCGACCGAATTCATTGCTTTTAATATTTTCCCTCACCAATTAACGAATGGACTCTGTTTATTTCTTATTAAGCACTTGTATTATTCTTTTTGTAAGTTGTCACTTGTAATTATTAATAATTGTAGAAAAAAAATTATATTTAGCTACGAATTTTTTCGTAGAAAATAGTTTAATTATTCACTACAAATTTTAAGTCGTCGCTATTTAACACCTTACATATTTTGTGATAATTTTTTTGTTGTCACTAAATCACAGATTGATTAGAGACAATAAGATTTTTGTCACCAATTACTTATACTATTAGTTACGAAAATAAATGTCATAATTAAATCTAAGTTTTTATAGCTAAAAGTTATAATATTTAACTACGAACTCTAAGTTGTCGATATTGTAACAACATAATTTTTTAGATGAAATTCTTTTGTGTCCAAAAATGAATCAATTTTAAGACAAAAAATAATTTGTCATGAATTAGATACATTATTAGTGACGAAATAATTTATCACTGATAACTTTAAATTCGTGACTAACACTACTTAACAAATGGCACCAATTAATTTTCTTGTGGGAAACTTTAGTGGAAAAAACTTTGCTATGGATTTTTATATTTCGTCACTAAAAGTATGTGCCTCATGTATTTAAGCACGAAAAATAAATTTTGTCATTAAAAGCCAACAATTGGTGACGAATTTGATGTCGTAGCTAATAATTTCATAGTTGTATATCATATTTGTTGTAGTGGAAACCTTGCTTTCCAAATGAGTTCATGAGGCGTTTTGAGTATAATCTCTTTTAAGAGTATATTTTGAGTAATACTCTCAAAGTTTGAGGATGACGATTTTTTTTTAAACATATGAGCATGAGTTATATTATTGGGTGTAGTATTGAGCACCGCTATGGGGACGAGTTCAGACAACTCAAAGTCCTCATAAACCATGTGTGCCAATATGTGTAAAGGATCATTGTTTTTAGATGATTCCTTATTGCTTTTTAAGCATAGCTTAGTGGATCCACTTAGTTGAGGATGTCTTATACTCCGGCAAGGTATAGGACAGTTTTGGCAGCGTGGGCGAGACGTTATATCATCACATAGCTCATAGTGATGGTTGTTGGTTAGAGAATCTACCAAATAAGAGTAAAGATGTCACAACCCAATCCACCGGACCGTGCGGGCATCCACTCTAACACCTAAGCAAGAGAACCCTCATATCCCAATAGCTAAACATGCGGAAATTTTTAAAAAAATAGAGATAAATATAAATATATGATTTTAAAACAATATCCTTAGACACACTTTCTGGTTAAAAACATGTAAAGTAATTTAACAACTCCCAAGGAACTAGTCTAAACAGGTACAAGAGCTACTAAGAGTACAACTGGACAAGATAAATAAAAGACAAAACTCCCACCATGCAGAAGGAAGAATAAAAGCTGTTGGAGAATTTCTTCGTCTGCACCTAAGGAAACATCACCAACCTGCATCCAGACTATGTCAAAACACATAGCAAGAATAGTATCAGTTAAAAACACACGTACTGGTAGGCGTCATCGGTCAACCCGATCCCTACCACATAACATAAGTAATCAACTAGTAAGATCATGAATTAACCACTCGCTTCTCTACCTTTACCCTCTCTTAGGATACATTCAAATTACGCCGGTACTCTGATTACTAACCACCTTCTTAATCAACCTACTTACCAGGTTCTTGTTGATAGACTTCCCATTATATCACATTAACAAGAACCCAATTTAAGCAAATCATTGGTCCTCTCATGGAATCCAAACTCAAACAGTTAGCACACCAGAACGTAGTACCCGATTCAATGATTATACCGAAACGTGCCAACCGATCCCATAATTATGCTAGAATGTGGCAACCGATCCCATTGTTATGCCAAAATGTGGCAACTGATCCAAGTTAGTTATGCCGGAACATGGCAACCGATCCATTCAATACACCATAATAACAATAACAAGTATATCCTCAAAATCATATAAAATAATTCATGATTCATGGTGTTCGTCATTCATATATCTATATTTTACCATAAGTGTGATCAACAATTCAACATTCGTATACCTACATGTATCACAATGAAGCCAGAACAACATACATCACTAAATCATGGAATCACCACCCTCACAAGGGATTATTCTTCAACACACCTCACACAAATCCTAATTCGACCATATTCAGCCCTAATTCATCGTCTAGGGCTTCTTCTTAGGGTTTAAATCATAAATCATTCGGTGCGCGAAGGCCTATGCATAAATCCTACTATCGATTAACATATATTACGCAGTGAGCACATATTTAAAATACTCAATTCATAAAACATAGCCTACTTGGCCGCCAAGCAGCTGCACAGAGTTTTGGTCTCTGATTCTTATTTTTGGAAATTGTGACGGTGATCTTGACCGGAAATTCACAATCCATTAACATCTTCATGCTAGAAATCTCTCTCTCCCTTCTTCCCAAGCTTAGAATAGCTTCTCTAAGGTTTCTAGGGTGTTTTACGACTTATTTAGGTATTTTAGGAAGATAGAGAAAATAAGATGTCTCGTAATTTACATTCTGCCTCACCTATCCCACTGTGACGCCAGCTTACCCCGTTGTGGCACTGCCGCCCTAGCGGCGTCTGACCTTCTTTGGTGGAACAGTTGCCCAGATTTTGTTTCTGCTAAATAACAACGGTTTCGGGTCATTACAATAGATACCAATTTACGCCTCGTTCATCTCCGAATGACTAGTGCACGGGACATCACATGCCCATTCTGATTTATTTTTAAATTAAGCATTGGTCCACTACGGATCACGATGAATGATGACCTTTCACTTAATTAACACACGAAAAGGTTCTATATCCAACATACTAGGGGAATTTATACATCCACAAATGAAGGGTCGAATGTATTTAAAATACACAGCTTGGACCGCCAGGGCAGCAACCCTTCATCTAAGACGGGTCACTGTGGCGAGAGATCTCCCGTTGAGGCGGGAGATCGGGTACAATATAGGGGTGGAAGGAAATTTTCTCTTCCTATTCCCTCAAATTTTCTCCCAAAACCTCACAACTCAATTACTCGGAAAGTCGAATCAAGGGTAAACTTCTTGTCTCTAACACTCTTTACTTCATTACTAGATTAAACAACAATTGCATGCTGCTATTTGAGTGTTTAGAATCGGTTTTGGGGTGGTTATTTTGAAATTGAACTAGGTTGCTTGATTGATATAATAAACGTAGCATGGGCACTTCCCTTACGTTCCCACAACGTCCTGGCCGTAAGGATTTTCTAAACATATGGTTAAATTGATACAAAAATGCGTGGGGGAAAGTTGAAGGTTCTCTTGATGCAAAACTCCAATTTAGGTCTCATTTAGGAGTTATTTTGCGGATATAATTGCATATTTATGTTCTAGGGCAGTTAAATAACTCTGATCTACTGAAATTCTGTCAAAAATGGGGGGTTTTGGGACGGAAAAACGCCATTGTCGCGCCTGGTGTTCGACCCAGACGAAGGCCGCTCTGGCGGCCTTTATCCCACTATGGCAGCCTTCTTAACCTTGCCAAAGAGGGAGTATGGCCGCTATGGCGGGATACGCCGGGCAGTGGCCTGGCCTTTAACACTTATTTTTCTGTCATTTTTACTTTAGCCTCATCCGACTATCCCATCCTGTTCTAACTTATATTCAAGTTATTGAAGGCTCTCTAAATGGCAGATCAGAATGATGAACACTTACCGTTTGTTTGATTTCCTTATGCCGAGAGCCGGTTAAGGCATCACGACAACTGCAACACAAGGTTCTGTTGCGAGAGGGGTTTTGTATTACTCAAGCTAGAGGAGAAGGCGCCTACATTTCATTCCCGCCTGATGGAGTTTGGATGGGCTCCGCTGACTGAGGCTCCCCCAGATGCATGTTCCGCTTGGGTGAAGGAGTTTTATGCCATCCACCCTACCGTCTGCTGGGATGACTCTTACTCTGTCATCCGTGTACGGAAAGTCGACATCTCTTTGGATTGGCTGAGAGACACTCTGGTTGAGCCTGCGTGTCGGGATCAGGTATACTGGGCTACTGCGGAGGATATTACTAGCATGTATTGGTCACCCGATGCTAAGAGGTGGCTACACTTGGTGACTAGGAGGATCCGCCTGTTGGGCAACCGCACAGACATGAACTTTTCGCGGGCTCTGGTGGCGGCGTGCACTATACAGGGTATTCAGTTAAATGTGGGGCGCAAATCATTTCAAAGTGGGAGATGTTCTATCGGGGTAACAAGAAGGATTTCTTTCTATCGGGACTCATTATTACGCTGTGCAAATGGGCGGGAGTGCCACCTTTTGACGCCGATGAAGTACTTCCTATGGATCCCTCATTTTAACTTCTTTTGGTCAGACAGGGCTCTACTTCTAGGAGCAAGAGGAGGATGACATGCAGGGCTAGCAGTAGCAAGATGGCAGTGGATTCAGACGACGAGGACCCACTCTCCGGTGCACAGGTCGTAGAAGATATGGAGGCTGTAAGGAAGAGGATGGGGAGCGCCAATGCCGACTTCACTCCAGTTCCATCCAGCACTACCCTCGAGGTCGAGATGCTCCGTCGCCAAATGCGCCAAGAGAAGAGGAAGGGTGTAGAGAGGGATCGCCAGGTGGCCCGGATGTGGAAGTCTATTAAGGCCATATTTTCTTGTGTTTCCCCTGGCAATGAGATTCCCCAAATCGATAAGAAGGACTACACGCAATTCACTATGCTGAATGTGGCCTGGGCTGGTGTGATACCCCCAGAGGACCTTTACTCCGACGTGGACACCACCCAGTTTGAGGGTTCCTGATCTGAATGTTACTTCGCCCTTTTGGCTTGTAATTTTTTTTTTGACAACTTTGTTTTTATCTTTCGACCCGCTTAAGTTTTTGTAAGCACAAGGATGCTCGTCGTTGCTGCTTAATGCAGCCTTATATTAAATCTTAAGGTGTTATGATCTATTACCTCTGTTGCTGAACACTGATTGACTGGTAGGGGTGAATTCGGATACCATTCGGGGTCTGAAATTATGGTTAGGAAAAATAGGGGAGGCAGGATTAAGGTTCTTCCTTGCCCTGTCCCGCTCTAACAGGAAAAATCCCACCCTGCCGGTCCCGCCCTGGTGGAAATAATCCCGCCCCAACGTCAAAACGAAAATAGAACCTGGCCAAAAATTTTCTGGGGTTTTCCGCTTTTCTAAAATTTCCCAATGGTTCTAAATTTACCCTGAACTTTTAGGATACTCCTCCTACTAGGAAAATCATTGTCTACTCTCAATCAGTTCCATGATATATGAACCAAAATTTATCCACCTTATTTTAACACCATAACCCACACATCCCCAAGATACACCCAAACATTTACAACTCGCAATATTTACACCAATTGGACAACTTGCACACAATAATCACATCATCGCATTCAACAAGTCTAACTTTACATTTTCAGTTAATTCAACCAACAAGACGCATGGATTCACAATTCACAAGAGACAATGCACAAACAATCTTACTTCATTAGTTAGTTCATTTTATAGATGACCATTACTGGTCATCCATGCCCTTTTCAGCCCCTAAGGCTAGATACCAATTGAACCTTGCTTGTGTTCCTTCAGTCGTGACCACGACGTTTGGTTCACTTCGTTGAGATACCAATTGGACTAAACTCATACCACAAGCGACACTTCGCACGAAAGGAGAGAGTAAGTGGAAAAATATCCTAGAATGCTTCCTAGCTTCCTGAGGATTAGATGTGGACTTCAACACATCAATCCACATGAGTCTAGTCCACATTTTGCTCTTGTAGTGGGAGACCGGTAACCTAGGCTCTGATAATAATTTTTCACGACCCAACCCACCGGGTCGTGTGAGCAGCCCCTCTAACACCTAAGTAGGTTAACCCTCATATCCCAATAGTTAAACATGCAAATTTTTTTAAAGAAACGGAGATAATTATAAATATATGATTTTAAAACAATATCCTTAGACACACTTTTTGGTTAAAAACTTGTAAGTAATTTAACAACTCCCAAGGATCTATTCTAAACAGGTACAAGAGCTACTAAGAGTACAACTAGACAAGATAAATAAAAGACACAGCTCCTACCATGTGGAAAGAAAAATAGAAGCTGCTGGAGAATTTCTTCGTCTTCACTTAAGGAAACATCACCAACTTGCATCCAGACTATGTCAAAAGATATAACAAGAGTAGTATCAATACAAAACACACGTACTGGTAGGCATCATCGGTCAACCCGATGCCCACCACATATAATAAGTTATCAACTAGTAATATCATGAATTAACCAATCGCTTCTCCACCTTTACCCTCTCTTAGGATACTTCAAATTACCCGAGTATTCTAATTAGTAACCACTTTCTTAATCAACCTACTTACCAGGTACTTGATCATAGCCTACCCGTTCTAACACATTAACGAGAACCCAATTACAACCACAAGCATTTCGACTAGCCGCTCACGTCATACCATTACTCCCTCGTCATCTTACCGAATCATAGTCACATAGTACATTCTATCAGATCATTCTTAACACTAAATCCAATCTCTTTTCCCAAGGTGAAATCCACCTAAGAATATTTCATCACACACTCTACCTCTACTTTTCCCTATTACAACACCCAAACAACCCTTTCTATCCATCACTCGCTCCTTGAACACTTTGCCTTTCCACTATACCCAAACAACTCGCCCAATACAAGAATAACCAAATGTAAGTCGTAACATGTACCTACTAAGTGCAACATATTTAGGTCAGTACAACAGCATACTCACATGCATATACGAAACATATACAATATCATCGACTTGAAGAACAATAACGTATTTCATATTTCTCAGCCTACAAAATTTAAGCAAATCATTTGTCCTCTCATGGAACCCAAACCCAAACAGTTAGCATATCGAAAATTGGTACCTGATCCAATGATTATGCTGGAATGTGGCAACCGATCCCATAATTATGATGGAACATGGCAACCGGTCCCATAGTTATGCCGGATTGTGGCAACCGATCCAAGTTAGTTATGCCGGAACGTGCAAACCGATCCATTCAACACACCACAATAACATTCACAACTATATCCCCAAAATCATATAGAACAATTCATGATTCATGGCATTCATCATTCATATATCCATATTTTACCATAAGTGTGATCAACATTGCAACATTTGTATACCTACACGTATCAGAATGAAGCAAGAACATCATACATCACTAAATCATGGAATCACCACCCTCACAAGGGATTATTCGTTAACACACCTCATGCAAACCCTAATTCGACCATACTCAACCCTAATTCATCGTCTAAGGCTTCTTCCTAGGGTTTAAATCATAAATCATTCGGTGCACGAAGGCCTACACATAAATCCTACCATAAATTCGCAATCCATTGACATCTTCACGCTAGAAATCTCTCTCTCCCTTCTTCCCAAGCTTAGAACAACTTTTCTGAGGTTTCTAGGGTGTTTTTACGACTTATTTAGGTATTTTAGGGAGATGGAGAAAATTGGATTTCTCGTAATTTACGTTCTGCCTCACCTATTCCACTGTGGCGCCAGCTTACCCCGCTGTGGCACCCACGACCTAGCGGCATCAGTCCCCCTCTGTCGGGATTGTGGCCAGATTTTTCTCGGATTTTGTTTCTCTTAAATAACAACGGTTTTGGGTCATTACAATAGATGCCAATTTACCCCTCATTTGTCCTTGAACGACTAGCTTACGGGACCTCACATGCCCCATTCTGATTTATTTCTAAATTAAGCATTGGTCCACTATGGTATCACGACGGATTACGACCTTTTACTTAATTAACACATGAAAGGGTACTATACCCAATAGACTAGGGGAATATATATAGCCACAAACGAAGGGTCGATGTATTTAAATTACATTGCTTGGCCCGCCAGGGTAGCAGCCCTCTCACAAAGGCGGAGCCGCTATGGCGAGAGATCTCCCGCTGAGGCAAGAGATTGGGAACAGTAAAGGGGGTGGGGGGGGGGGGGAAATGAAAATTTTCTCTTCCTATTCCCTCAATTTTTCTCCCAAAACCTCTCAATAGAATTATTTGGAAGGTCGAATCAAGGGGTAAACTTCTCATCTCTTACACTCTTTTTACTTCATTACTTGATTAAAAAACAATTGCATATTGCTATTTGAGTGTTTAGCAATGGTTTTTGGGTAGTTATTTTGAAATTGAACTAGGTTGCTTGATTGATATAATAAACGTAGCATGGGCACTTCCCTTACGTTCCCACAACGTCCTGGGCGTAAGGATTTCGTAAACAAACAGTTAAATTGATACAAAAATGGGTGGGGAAAGTTGAAGGGTCTCTTGGTGCAAAACTCCAATTTAGGCCTCATTTAGGAGTTATTATGCCGAAATAATTGCATATTTGGGTTCTAGGGTAGTTAAATAACTCTGATTTGCTGAAATTCTGTCGAAAATGGAGGTTTCAGGATGAATTAGTGCTATTGTCGCGCCTGGTGTTCGATCCAGATGAAGGATGCTCTGGTGGCCTTTATTCCGCTATGGTGTCCTTCATAGCCCCGCCAAAGAGGGAATATGGCCGCTGTGGCGGGATACGCCAGGCAGTGGCCTGGCCTTTAACACATATTTTTCTCTCATTTTTAATTTAGCCTCATCCGACAATCCCATCGTGTTCTAACTTATATTCAACTTATTGCAGGCTCTCTAAATGGCATATCATAATTACAAAACAGTTACCCTTCATCTGATTTCTCAATGCCGCGAGCTGAGAAAGGTATCACGATAATCTCAACACAAGGTTCTGTTGCGAGAGAGGTTTTGTACTCAAGCTAGAGGAGAAGGACCTGAATTTCATGCTCGCCTGATGGAATTTGATTGGGCTCCGCTGACTGAGGCTCCCCCAGATGCATGTTCCACTTGGGTGAGGGAGTTTTATGCCATCCTCCTTACCGTCCGCTGGGATGACTCTTACCCTGTCATTCGTGTCCGGGGAGTCGACATCCCTTTGAATTCCACTGCCATCAATGAAGTACTAGAGTTGCCCGATGTCTCGAATGAGGAATTCAAAGGCAAGCTAAGGGAGATGGATCTGGAGTGGCTGAGCGACACTCTGGTTGAGCCTGCGCGCCGGGATCAGGTATACTGGGCTACTGCTGAGGGTATTGCTAGCACAGATTGGTCACCCGATGCTAAGAGGTGGCTATAATTGGTGACTAGGAGGATCCACCCATCGAGGCGTGCGCTATATAAGGTATTCAGTTAATTGTGGGGGCGCAAATTATTTTAGAGTGGAAGATGTTCTACTGGGGTAACAAGAAGGCTTTCTTTCTACCGAGACTCATTATTGCGTTGTGCAAGCGGGAGGGAGTGCCATTTTTTGACTCCGATGAGGTACTTCCTATGGATCCCTCCTTTTACTATCTTTTGGTCAGACATGGCTCTACTTCTAGGAGCAAGAAGAGGAGGGCGGGAAGGGCTAGCAGCAACAAGGCGGCCGTGGATTCAGACGACGAGGACCCACTCTTAGGTGCACAGGTCGAAGAGCATATGGAGGCTATAAAAAGAGGATGGGGAGTGTCTATGTCGACCCTAGAGGTCGAGATGCTCCATGGCCATCTACGCCAGGAGAGGAGGAAGGGTGTGGAGAGGGATCACCTGATGGCCCGGATGTGGAAGACTATTAAGGCCATCTTTTCTTGTGTTGCCCCTAGCGAGGAGATTCCACGACTCGATCCGAAGGACTACACACAGTTCTCTATGCTGAATGAGGCTCAGGCTGGCATGATACTCCCAGAGTACCTTTACTCCAATGTGGGCACCACCCAGTCTAAGGGTTCTTGATTTGACTGTTACTTCGCCCTTTTTGCTTGTAATTTTTTTTGACAACTTTGTTTTTATCTTTCGACCCGCTTAAGTTTTTGTAAGCACAAGGATGATCGTCGTTGCTGCCTGATGCAACCTTATATTAAATCTTAAGGTGTTATGATCTATTACCTCTGTTGCTGAACACTGATAGACGGGTAAGGGTGAATTCGGATACCATTAGGGGTCTGAAATTGTGATTAGGAAAAACAGGGGGGTAGGCTTGAGGTTCTGCCTCGCCCTGTCCTACTCTAATGGGAAAAATCCCACCCTGGTGGAAATAATCGCGTACTAACAATCAAAACGGAAACAGAAGCTGGCCAAAAATTTTCTGGAGTTTTTCGCTTTTCTAAAATTTCCCAAAGGTTCTAGCTTTACTCTTAACTTTTAGGATACTTGTCCTACTAGGAAAATCATTGTCTACTCTCAGTCAATTCCATGATATACCGACCAAAATTTATCCACCTTATTTTTACACCACAACCCACACATCCCCAAGATACACCCAGACATTTACAACTCGCAATATTTACACTAATTGGACAACATATTGCACATCATAAGGTTCATATACATATTTATAGTAAACGTAATCGCATCATCGCATTCAACAAGTCCAACGTTACATTTACATTTAATTCAACCAACAAGACGCACACATTCCCAATTCACAAGAGACAATGCACAGACAATTTCAGTTCATTAGTTAGTTCGTTCCATAGATGACCATTACTCGTCATCCATGCCCTTTTCAGCCCCTAAGGCTAGATACCAATTGGAACCTTCCCAATTCCAATTAACATTGCTTGTGTTCCTTCAGTCGTGACCACAACGTTTGGTTCACTTCGTTGAGATACCAATTGGAATCGGGAGATACCAATTGGACTCAACTCATACCACAAGTGACACTTCTCACGAAAGGAGAGAATGAGTGGAACAATTTCCTAGAATATTTCCTAGCTTCCTGAGAATTATATGTGGACGTCAACACACCAATTCGCAGGAGTCTAGTCCACATTTTGCTTTTATACTGGGAGACCGGTAACCTAGGCTCTTATACCAATTTTTCACGACACAACCCATCGGGCCGTGCGGACACCCACTCTAACATCAAAGTAGGAGAACCCTCATATCCCAATTATTAAACATGTGGAAAATTTTAAAGAAACAGAGATAATTATAAATAAATGATTTTAAAACAATATCCTTAAACACACTTTTTGGTTAAAAACTTGTAAAGTAATTTAACAACTCCCAATGATCTAGTCTAAATGGATACAAGAGCTACTAAGAGTACAACTGGACAAGATAAATAAAAGACACAACTCCTACCATGCAAAAGGAAGAATAGAAACTGCTGGAGAATGTCTTCGTCTTCACCTAAGGAAACATCACCAACCTTCATCCAGACTAAGTCAAAAGACATAGCAAGAGTAGTATCAATACAAAACACACGTACTGGTAGGCATCATCGGTCAACCCGACACCCACCACATAACAAAAGTAATCAACTAGTAAGATCATAAATTACCCACTCGCTTCTCCACCTTTAACCCGTTCTAACACATTAACGAGAACCCAATAACAACCACAAGCATTCCGACTAGCACTCACATCATATCTTTACTCCCTCAGCATCTTACCCAATCATGGTCCCATAGTACATTATATAAAATCATTTTTACGACTAAACCCAATCCTTTTTCCCAAGGTGATATCCACCCAAGAATATTTCATCACACACTGTACCTCTACTTTTCGCCATTACAACACCCGAACAACCCTCGCTATCGATCACTCTTCCTTGAATACTTTGCCCTTCCACTATACCCAAACAACTCACTCAACCCAAGAATAACCAAATCAAGTCGTCGTAACATGTACCTACTAAGTGCAACATATATAGGTCAATACATAAATATACTCACATGCATATACAGAAAATATACAATATCATCGACATGAAGAACAATAACGCATTTCCCATTCCTCACCGTACACAATTTAAGTAAATCATCGGTCCTCTCATGGAACCCAAACCCAAATATTTAGCATACCAGAAAATGGTACCCGATCTAATGATTATGTTGGAACATGGCACCCGATCCCATAATTATGCCAGAACGTGGCAACCGATCCCATAGTTATGACGGAACGTGGCAACCGATCCAAGTTAGTTATGCTAAAACGTGGCAACCGATCCATTCAACACACCATAATCACAATCATAAGTATATCCTTAAAATCATGTAAAACAATTCATGATTCATGGCTTTCATCATTCATATATACATATTTTACCATAAGTGTGATCAACAATGTAACATTCGTATACCTACATGTATCACAATAAATCAAGAACAACATACATCACTAAATCATGGAATCACCACCCTCACAAGGGATTATTCATCAATACACCTCATGCAAACCCTAATTCGACCGTACTCAGCCCTAATTGATCGTCTAAGGCTTCTTCCTAGGGTTTAAATAATAAATCATTCGGTGTGTGAAGGCCTACGCATAAATCCTACTATTGATTCACATATATTATGCAGTGAGAACATATTTAAACTACTTAATTCATAAAACCTAGCCTACTTGAGCGCCAAGCACCTGCACAGAGTTTTGGTCTTTGATTCTTGTTTTTGGAATTTGTGATGGTGATCTTGATCGAAAATTCACAATCCATCAACGTCTTCACTCTAGAAATCTCTCTCTCCGTTCTTCCCAAACTTAGAATAACTTTTCTAAGATTTTTAGGGGGTTTTACGACTTATTTAGGTATTTCAGGAAGATGGAGAAAATAGGATTTCTCATAATTTACATTCTGCCTCGCCTATCCCGCTGTGGCGCCGCCGCCCTAGCAGCATCTGACCCCCTCTGGTGGGACAGTGGCCTAGATTTTTCTTGAATTTTGCTTCTCCTAAATAACGATGGTTTTGGGTCGGTACAAAAGAGTTATTTTTGTATTTTTAAATACATTGAGTTATTATCTAATGTTTTAAAAGATTTTTTTTATAATGCATCATTATTTTTTCTTTTATATTGAACTGAGTTGAGTATTTCTGAGTTTGAGTTTCTTTGAGTCTCTTTTTGTATCTTTAAGTTGAGGTGAGTATGGTTTCTTTTCATTAGTTCAAGCTTTCACGTTGTATTCAATGTTCCCCTTACATGCTTGTACATTTCCTGTACTGACGCCTTTTGGCCTGCATAGTTCAAGATACATATACAGGTAACCGGGTCATCAACCGGTGCTCTGGTGATTGAGTCGAGCTCTAGATTTGCTTAGTGAGCCTCATTCTTCCGGAGGATTCCCATTTACTTTTTAGTTTGGTTTTGTTAGGATGTTGAGGGTCTTCTCCCGACGTCCATAAGAGTTATTAGAGGCTTCATAAAAAATAGAGTTTTGGGAAGTCTGTTTCATGTTAAATTGTTATTATTCTAGACTTGAGTTGCCACTTTTGGCCAGTTGAATGTTTTTAAACACTCTGAGTTATTCATGTTGAGACTTTTGAGAAACGTTTACTTTTGAGTTCATTTATCATTGAGTAAGTCTTCCGCTGAGAGTTGAGCCAGGCCAAGGTTTTCTTGAGGCCAGTAATCGAGTGCCAGTTACGTCCATGGTGTAGGCTCAGAGCATGACAAACTTATTATAAGAGCACAGAGTTCAAGAGTCCTAGGGTTTCTATGAAGCCGTGTCTGTAGAGTCTTAGTTATCGGAGTGAAGTGCGCCACATCTATAATGAGAAGGCTATGACATTTAGGAACTATCCCACTCCTTTCATACTCTTTTTGTGTGATAGAGTTCATCCCTATAAAAGTTTCTTTCAAATTCATGCTTGCGCGTATCTTTCAAATCATGCCTCCATGAAGAGCTGTTCGAGGTCTTCCTGTTAGGAGGAATGTTGATCCTCCAGATGAATGCACCAAAACTATATCCCCGGGGAGAGGTCACTAATGTTGAGTTCTGGGATGCTATCTGGATGTTGAGTTAGGTTGTGAACAACCAAGCTGGACAATAAAGAGGGAATCGACAGGATGTGGCTAATATATCGAGGATCCATGAGTTATTAAGGATAACTCCTCCAAACTTCACCAGTTCATGTGTCACTGAGGATCCAAGAAACATTGTGGATGAGTTGCAAAAAGTGTTTGAGGTGATGCATGTTGCAGATGATGAGCATGTGGAACTAGCTGCATAGCAGCTGAAGTGTGTTTCTAGAGTCTAGTACGATTAATTGAAGAAGAGTAAAGCTAATGGTGCACCAATTATGAGCTAGGATGTGTTCGAAGAGGCCTTCATGGGACGTTTCTTTTCCCGTGAACTGAGAGAGGAAAAGGTAAGAGAATTCCTCACTCTTAGGCAGGAATCCATGAGTGTGCATGAGTATAGCCTTAAGTTCACTCAACTGTCCCGCTATGCTCCCGAGATGGTTGCTGACATGAGGAGCAGGATGAGTTTATTTGTGTCTAGGTTGTCTCGCTTGTCAAGTAAGGAGGGCAAGACAACTATGCTGATAGGAGACATGGACATAGCCAGGCTTATGATCCATATGCAATAGGTTGAGAAGGATAAGCTGAGAGATGAGTTCAGGCAGCAGAAGAGTAATGCGAACCAGTCATCTTTTCAACAAAAGCCAAATGGACCTGCTCCATCATCTGCTAGTGCACCTACACCAAGGAATAAATGTGAGTTTATGAATCAAAATTCTCAGAACTTCAGGGCTAGACCTGCACAGTCTCAAGATAGTATGACATAAGGGGGTAATGGGACTCCTGCATGTGTTTAGTGTGGTAGGAACTACCCAGGTACGTGTCGTGATGACTCCAATGGTTTCTTCTAGTGTGGTCAAGTAGGTCACTTCATGAGAGAGTGCCCTAAGAACTGGCAGGGTAATGGCAATAGGGGCAATAAAGCCCAATCTTCTTCAGTGGCTCCGCCATACAGAGCTGAACCTAGAGGAGCTACTTCAGGGACAAGCGGAGGAGAAAACCGTTTGTATGCTATTACTAGTGGCCAAGAATAAGAGAATTCACATGATGTTGTCCTTGGTATGATCAAAGTCTTTACGTTTAATGTATATGCGTTGCTTGATCCAGGTGCGAGTCTATATTTTGTGACTTCATATATTGCTATGAGATTTCATATCCTTCTTGAGTGACTTCTTGAGCCCTTCAGTGTTTCCACATATGTTGGTGAGTCTATTCTAGCTGAGAGAGTTTATTGTGATTGTACCATTTCTGTCAATCACAAGGACACCATGGGTGACTTAGTCGAGTTAGATATAGTGGACTTTGATGTTATTATAGGTATGGACTGGCTTCATACTTGTTATGCCTCAGTTGATTGTAGAACTCGAGTAGTTAAGTTCTACTTTCCTATTGAGCATGTTATTGAGTGGAAGAGTAGTTCAACAGTGCCTAAGGGTCATTTTATTTCGTACCTTAAGGCCATAAAGTTAGTTTCTAAGGGGTTCATCTATCACTTGGTCCAAGTTAATGATTCTAGTGTAGAGATACCGCCTATTTAGTCAGTTCCAGTTGTGAGTGAGTTTCCAGAGGTCTTTCCAGATGATCTTCTCGGAGTTCCTCCTAAGAG